>NC_088871.1:6466362-6766362 GCF_032884065.1 Artemia franciscana
ACCACGATCAGCAGATCGGGTGGTCGTACTTACCGGACTGGTAGTCTGAACGAGGGATAGTTATTAAGTCTAAATATATGTTCTAACTATAACTTTTGTTTGAAGTGGTTTTGTAGAGCAACAGTTAACCACTTGATATTTTTGTTTATCAACACTTTTTGATAGGTTGCAGCTACAGCTGAAGTCGTTAAATAAACATACCGTATCAGACTCTAATACACCATTAGTTTCAGACTGAATATATACCTTAATGATTTATTCAGCTTCTAATACCAAGAAACATCTTGTGTTGTTTATCCACCTTATTCTATTCGGCATTTTAGTGATAACGCTTTTGGAAGTGTATAATGTTTGATGTTTGTTTTGTATATTGGCTGGTGAGTGTTATAGTATTGATTTGAGTGTACATGTTATCGTGAATATCCGAAATTGATGAATGTCGACATTCACCGGTGAATGTCCAAAATACATTTTTTTTTTCCTTGAATTTAGTCAGCATTGCCAGTCAACTTTCTCAGTTTTATGCAAGGTTTGATGGTGACTGGTTAGGTTATGTTGGGTAAGTTTAGGGTACGCTAGGTTGATTTAGTTTAGCTTTTTAACCCATTTCTGAGATTTATAATCTAATTTAACCTAACTTTAACTTTCAAAGCTTGTATAAGACTAAAAAATTTGATTCGCAAAGCTTATTGAATCCAAGCAGAGAAAAGGGAATTTCGGACAATCACCGCTGAATGTCGACATTAACCAGATTTCGGATATTCACAGTAACATATATATATATATATATATATATATATGTATATATATATATATATATATATATATATATATATATATATATATATATATATATATATAACATATCTGCGCTTGCCTTTGCCCGTTTGTTTAAAAACGAATCTTATCTTATCTTAAAATAGAAAAATGTACAAAAAATTGTTTTCTATCTTGAAGAGTTTTTTTTATAATAGGACATTCCTGAAGGCCCAGAACGACAAATGACTGACAAAATTAATGAACCGATTATGCTATGTCGGTTTCCGGCCGCTATTAAATCATTTTACATGCAGAAATGCTCCGACGATCCACGCCTTACAGAGTCCGTGAGTACCTTTATTTTTTTCTTTGTTGAGGAAAGTTGCCTCTGCTAAGAGGGTGGATAGCATTTTATTCAGTGATAGTCGATGGAAAATGTCCTCACTGTTATTCTATTTTTTGTATTACGTATTTTCTAAAAGCTTCACAAGAAATTTGCATTATGTTTACGTGCAAAGGGGGTTTTATACGCCTCTCTGAAGTGAAGGGAAGTCTGATCCCCTCTTTTTATTCCTATTGTTGTGCCACCATAGCTAGCCAAGTCAGTTTGGGCTCACTGTGATTGAGAAAGAGTACGTGCTTAAGATTTTGTTTTGGATGATGGGACGTTTTGACTGGGGGGGGCACAGCTTTGAAGAAAGTGCCCAAATAGACGAAAACAGCATATAGGAGAAATTGGAACATCTTAAAATTGCAGTGCGTTATGTATCCCCTTCCCTGCGCACGGGTGCTTGGTGATCCCGAAATTCTTTGTTGTTGCTGTTAACTATCATAGTGTTCCTAGTTTAAATGTAACTTTAAAGGAAGAATAAAACCACGAATTCTCCCCTAATGCTGATTGAGCCCATGTTCTATAATATTTAACTTTGTATGAAATGAATACAAAATGATGAAAATGAAGAAATGAAAGCCAAAACAACAACGAGGATGATTTTTAACCAGTGAACGAATAACACGAAATAAAGCAGATTTTTCTGCAAGGACCTTCGCTAAACCGCCTTCACTGCTAAAATCTAAAAAAAAAAGACTGACTCAATTTTCGAACTACTGAAGAAAGTAATAATATAGTACCACTTGAAAGACAAATTAGAATTTTTTCTAATTTCTAATTATTCTATTTTAGTCGAGAAATAGAGAAGTTAACAGGAGGCATCATCCAGTTTCTTCGTTTTCTAATTATTATTATTTCTTACATGGCACTGCCTTCCAAGTGGTAAAAGCACTTGGATATGTTTTTCCTTTTTCTGATATTTGTGGTTCAGTTTTCAAGGGAATTCATCGTTTGATTGGGGTTAACAGTAAAACTGAAAACGCTGTTCTTCAACAAATTGTTTTACTTGATGAATTGCAATGAAAACTTCTTTCTTCCCTTCCCGTTCTTTTCTTTCTTTTTCTTTCTCGTTCCTTGTATTTTTTCTTCTCCGTCTTGTACTTTTTCCTTCTGTTGCTTTTTTATGTTTCTATAATTATCTTTTATTATTCTATTCTTCTTTTTTTATTTCCCTTCAATTCTATTTTTTCTATTCCATCTACTTTTAATTCCTCTTCTTTTCATTTCTTCTTTACATGATGAAGCCACTATGAGCGCTAATTCCTTCATAGTAGGGATTTGCGCACAGTTGAGATGGGACTGTATGTCTAGTCCCTCCACTAAAAAAAATTTTTTCATGTTTCTGCGCAATTCTTGTTCAACTTATAGATAAAATTGTTTTTTATCATCACTGCTCGAATTCGAACATTTTCCTTCTTCGTTTTTATTCATCATGTGTAGGCAGTATGGCCTTCAGACCTGTTTTGTCTGTAATGGAACTTCGAAGAGCTTATAACCGTGGGAGAAAATGACAGTCCTTCTATAAAATGATTTGAGGAGGCGTCTGGTGCCAAACACAATTAAGTTCATGCAACTCAAATAAATAAATAATTGACACAAGGAAAGTTTGACCACCCTTGACCGCGTGGACACCGAAAGAGATTCGAGTATTTCAACCTGACCGTATGGACACATAAAGAGATTCGAGTATTTGCAGATATTTCAACTTGAATATAAGCTGGTGAAATGCGTTTATGTCACTGAGTTTAAAGGTGAAGTGAGTAAGTAACGATAATCCTAGCTTTGGTTCAAAAAGGTCAATAGATGCTAGCCAGAAATAAGATATTTTGTCACAAAAAAAAGTATGGATACTGCTGATTTGTATGAATTTTGAATTGTTTCAATGGATGTTCAGGCTGGTATTTTTGGATGTTCAGGCTATGTTCATGCTAGCATGGATACTGCTGATTTGTATGAGTTTTGAATTGTTTCAATGGATGTCCAGGCTAGTAGAAGTTGATTTTCACAATACATTTTACTACTACTAACAACCCACGGCATAACGAAGACACCCGAGGCTGACACTGCTGCTCACAATCCTCCTTCATTCCAGTCTATTCAAAATCTCACTGTTTACCCCTCCAATGAAGTTCCAATTTCTTATAAATCATTTCTTGGTACCTCTTGTCATCCCAATTGACGGTGGATCCGTTCGAGGCTAGAATTTCATATGTCATATTCGTTCTGTTATCTAAAAGTTTCAAGCTTAAAATATCCCTAAGTTGTGGTTACTGTTTAGATATTGAAGCAAATAAACATATTGTTTGTTCCTTAAGCTTATTGCCAGTAATGATAATTTATTATTACTTTCGTCCCAAAAAACTAGGGGATAAAAAAAGCTTGATTAATGGCACCTTTTGCTTATTATAAGCGTAACGTAAAGGGCAGAGTTTTTAGGTACAAGCCATCTAGGTTGAATTTAATAATAATTAACCCCAATTAATTATAATTGGCTTTGTGAAACACGCCTCTATTTTACTCTTTACCTTCGTAGAGACAGCTTACCGAATTGGTAATTATTGAAGACGAGAAGCCTTTGCTTAAAAATTACCCTTGTTTTTTCTGCTTTCTGTAATGTCCTAGCTTCAGCCATTCAGAATCTGTTGGCCCATTTCATTTTGGCATTTCGTCTGCTTAGACGGCCATGCTATAAGTTCAAGCTATTCTCTGAAGTACCGTGGAATCAATATCAAAAATAGTCGAGCAATCATAGTTGACAGCGTTATAATGTGTTTAAGGATAAGTTACGTTGAAGTGGCTTCACTGCTGCTCTGTCTAAATAGAAAAGCTTTGTCTCATGTTTATTTGGCAGTTGCTTTGTCAATTATTTATTATGTTACACCCAAAATACTTACCTAGCAAATGAGTATGAATTACTCAATATTTTAATTCAGCTACCCGAGCTGGAAGGTCTTGCTCGTGTAAAAGCTCTAGGTGGTCTTTCTGATTGTGCATCTACAGTGTCGTTTGCTGATTGTTTGATTTTGTGTTTTGTATATATGTCTGTATCAAGTTTTTTGTTTCTTTTGGTTTGTTTACTCCACCTATTCTTCTTTTGTTGTATGGCGGATTATAGATAAAATTCGTATTACCCTGGTTGAGTGGATGACACATGCAAACCTCTGTCCTTCGGAGTGGGGATTCGAATCCTGTTGTCGCCTATCCTTTGGCTTAAGCTGGGATCAGTGGTGTGACTCTGCAAACTAAACGGTAATGAGTCTGGGGAGGTTACGGTTAAATCGATTTCCACGAAGCGTTTGAATTTCAGATGCCAGGTGAGGCGGGAAAGGCTCAACCCTGCTACAAGTACAAGTTATTCTGTTACCCCGACTCTGTCCATCTTGACTCTGTTGGCCTCCGTGATTTCGGCTGTTTCCTCCGTGTCTTCTACTGCCCGAGCTTTGACCATCCGGACCCTTTGGCCTGTGGCCACTGGCTGTTATTTCGGCCCCTTTTTACTACTCCTTTATGGTATTTTCTTCTTTGTCACCAACTTGTATTGTGGCTCTTACCCTGCTCTCTGTAACACTTCCATTCTATTTCGTTTTTCTTCTTCTTTTTTTTAGCAGTCAACATTTTATTACTTATCTCCTTATCTTTTTACCATTTTAAATCTATGATCTTACTTGTAAAATATTTAATATAATTGCTCGTAATCTGAACATATATTGCTGTTGATTTTTGTTATGGCACTTGGTATTAACCAAGTGACATATAGCAGTCGCCAATTCTGTCGGTCTGTCGGTCCCGGTTTTGCTACTTTAGGCACTTCCAGGCAAGCTAGGACGATGAAATTTGGCAAGCGTATCAGGGACCGGACCAGATTAAATTAGAAATAGTCGTTTTCTCGATTTGACCATCTGGGGGGGAGTGGGGCCCGGTTAATTCGCAAAAAATAGAAAAAATGAAGTATTTTTAACTTATCAGCGGGTGATTGAATCTTAATGAAATTTGATGTTTGGAATGATATTGTGTCTCAGAGCTCTTATTTGGAATCCCGACCGGATCTGATGACATTGGGGGGAGTTGGAGGGGGAAAACCTAAAGTCCCGGTTTTGCTACTTTAGGCACTTCCAGGTAAGCTAGGACGATGAAATTTGGCAAGCGTATCAGGGACCGGACCAGATTAAATTAGAAATAGTCGTTTTCCCGATTTGACCATCTGGGGGGGGGGGCGGTTAATTCGGAAAAAATAGAAAAAATGAAGTATTTTTAACTTATGAGTGGGTGATTGGATCTTAATGAAATTTGATGTTTGGAATGATATTGTGTCTCAGAGCTCTTATCTTAAATCCCGACTGGGTCTGATGACATTGGGGGGAGTTGGAGGGGGGAAACCTAAAATCTTGGAAAACACTTAGAGTGGAGGGATCGGGATGAAACTCGATGGGAAAAATAAGCGCAAGTCCCAGATACATGATTGACATAATCGGAACTGATTTGATCTCTTTGGGTAGTTGGGGGGGGGGAGTAATTCTTAAAAATTATAAAAATGAGGTATTTTCAACTTACGAACGGGTGATCGGATCTCAATGAAATTTGATGTTTAGAAGGATATCGTGTATTAGAGCTCTTATTTTAAATCCCGACCGGATCTGGTGATGGGGGCGGGGAGTTGGGAGGGGGAAACCTAAAACTTGGAAAACACTTAGAGTGGAGGGATCGGGATGAAACATGGTGGGAAAAATAAAGACAAGCTCTAGATAGATGATTGACATAAACGGAACGGATCCGCTCTCTTTTGGGTAGTTGGGGGGGGGGTTATCTGAAAAAAAAGAGGTATTTTTAACTTACGAACGGGTGATCGGATCTCAATGAAATTTGATATTTAGAAGGATATCGTGGCTCAGAGCTCTTATTTTAAACCCGACCGGATCTGGTGACATGTGGGGGGGGGGGGTTGGTAGGGAGAAACCTACAAATTGGAAAACACTTAGAGTGGAGGAATCGGGATGAAACTTGGTGGAAAAAAAACACGAGTCCTAGATACATGATTGACATAACCAGAACGCATCCGCTCTCTTTGGGGTAGTTGGGGGGGGGGGGTTAATTCTGAAAATTTAGAAAAAATTAGGTATTTTTAACTTACGAACGGGTGATTGGATCTCCATGAAATTTGATTTTTAGAAGGATATTGTGTCTCAAAGTTCTTATTTTAAATCCTGACCGGATCTGGTGACATTGGGGGAAGTTTGGGGTGGGGAAACCTAAAATGATGGGAAACGCATAGATTGGAGGGATTGGGATGAAACTTGGTTGGAAAAATAAGCAGAAGTCTTGCATACGTGATTTACATAATTGGAACGGATCCGCTCAATTGCGAGGGGGGGGGTAATTCTGAAAAATAAGAAAAATGACGTATTTTTAACTTACGAAGGAGTGATCGGATCTTCATGAAACTTCATATTTAGAAGGACCTCGTAACTCCGATATCTTATTTTAAATCTCAACCGGATCAAGCGTAATTGGGGGGGGGGCAGTTGGGGGGGGCCGGAAATCTTAGAAAATACTTAAAGCGGTGAGATCAGGATGAAACTGGATGGGAAGAATAGAAAGCTGTCTAAGATACGTGACTGACATAACTGGACCAGATCTGCTCTCTTTGGTGGAATTGGGGGGGGGGGGTAATTTTGAAAATTGAGGTATTTGTAACTTACGAAAGGGTGACCAGATCTTAATGAAATTTGATATTTAGAAGGATCTTGTGCGTTAAAGTTCTAATTTCAAATTCCGACCAGATCCTGTGACATTCGGGGGAGTTGGACGGGGGAACCGGAATTCTTGGAAAACATGAAAATTGGAGTATTTATATCTTACGAATAGATGATCGGATCGTAATGAAATTTGATTTTTAGAAGGAATTCATGTCTCAGAGCTCTTATTTCAAATCCCAACCAGATCTTTTGACATTTTGGGATTTGGAGGGGGAAATCTTGGAAAAACACTTGGAGTGTAGGAATCGGGATGAAGCTTGGTGGATAGAATAAACAAATGTCCTTGATACGTGATTGACAGAATCGTACTGGATTCGCTCTCTTTGGGGGAGTTGGGGGGAGGGGTTCAGTGATTTGGCAAGTTCGGTGCTTCTGGACGTGCTAGGAAATTGAAGATTGAAATTGCTAGATGAAAATTGGTAAGCATGTCAGGGAGTTGCACAATTTGACTTGATAAAGTCGTTTTCCCAGATTTGACCATCTGGGGGGCAAAAGGGAGAGGGAAAATTAGAAAAAATTAGGTATTTATGACTTACGAGTGGGTGATCGGATCTTAATGAATTTTGATATTTAGAAGGACTTTGTGACTCAGAGCTCTTATTTTAAATCTTGACCGGCATTAAGCCTCTTATTTTCCTTTTTAAATCAATCTATTGATTCATAGAATTTTGTTAGAGCTCATACCATATGATCTCTTGGCTCTTAGCTCTTCTCGCCTCGTCACAAGTGCCATATGAGCTCTTAGCTCTTGTTTTCACGGCTTTATCTCAAACCGAAGCTTTACTGAAAAAAAAGGAGCAAAGCAATGCAAAATATGTTATTCCCTTCTTTAGCGGAATATTAATTTGATTATGTGACTTACTTCCTTTAACAGGTTCCATTCTGTCCTCAAGATTTCAAGCGGCTTAGTGTCACATCAAAGAAAAGCGGCTTCTACGATGCATGCTAATAAGGAGGCATATTCATATCTCGAGGGCCTCCGGTCTTTAACACCGCCCTCGTCAACATAATCGATGAGGCACTCAGAAACTGCTTGGCGTTTTCGGATGTTCACGACGTGAACTTCACGTCGCTCATATTCTAAATTAGTAAACCAGTTTGTGGTATACTTTCAGCATGAATTCAAAACTTGCTGATTTTGATTCGTTTTACATCATGATTTACTTTTTTTGCGAATACCCTTTCGCTTGATACCCTGAAATAGGACTCAAGTCCTGTTCCATAATTGTCTGACTTCTCATAAATAGCTAACGCTTTTTTTCACCATATGAAAATTTTCCAAGCGCTTCCAATGTAATAGAATCTAATAGACTAATGAACTTCATTTCTAGCTCTTCTCCTTCAGTTTACCTTGTAAATTTATGGTCGCTTCTGATACCCGCTTGATTTCAAAGGTCACCCAAATACTGAAGGATCAGTTTACCGTCCCACTTATACCTTACGAGATTTGTCTTTCTTCATCATTACCTTGACTGGTTCCTTTTGTTTTTGAGGGATCTAGCTTGAAAAGGTTTTCTCAAGAGTGTTGCTAATGGCTCATTCACAATGAGATTTTGAGGACATACTTCTTGAAAAGGTTTTCTCAAGAGTGTTGCTAATGGCTCATTCACAATGAGATTTTGGGGACATACTTCTTGAAAAGATTTTCTCAAGAGTGTTGCTAATGGCTCATTCACAATGAGATTTTGAGGACATACTTCTTGAAAAGGTTTTCTCAAGAGTGTTGCTAATGGCTCATTCACAATGAGATTTTGAGGACATACTTCTTGAAAAGGTTTTCTCAAGAGTGTTGCTAATGGCTCATTCACAATGAGATTTTGAGGACATACTTCTTGAAAAGGTTTTCTCAAGAGTGTTGCTAATGGCTCATTCACAATGAGATTTTGAGGACATACTTCTTGAAAAGGTTTTCTCAAGAGTGTTGCGAATGGCTCATTCACAATGAGATTTTGAGGACATACTTCTTGAAAAGGTTTTCTCAAGAGTGTTGCTAATGGCTCATTCACAATGAGATTTTGAGGACATACTTCTTGAAAAGGTTTTCTCAAGAGTGTTGCTAATGGCTCATTCACAATGAGATTTTGAGGACATACTTCTTGAAAAGGTTTTCTCAAGAGTGTTGCTAATGGCTCATTCACAATGAGATTTTGAGGACATACTTCTTGAAAAGGTTTTCTCAAGAGTGTTGCTAATGGCTCATTCACAATGAGATTTTGAGGACATACTTCTTGAAAAGGTTTTCTCAGAGTATTATCTATGGCCCATTCACAATGAGATTTTGCAAGATGCACAAGTAGTGTAAATGGCTTAGTAAATAAGGCACTGGCTACAATGGTTTTTCTTCTCTCCTCTGTAAAGCAGGGTTTTTAGCAACTTGTTCATGGATTCATGTTTTCATGCAATCATAGTTAATCATGGCAGTAGTGGTGGCAACATTGTAAAGAAAAGCCCATAATAGCCGAAATTTTGAAATTCAATTTTTGAAGAAACTGTTTGTTGACAAGACCGTATCAAGGGGGGAGGCATAAGGTGGTTTGAGCCCCCCCCCCTCCCCAATTTTCGTCTGACTCTTAAAAAAATAACAAAAATGCAGACAAGGAAGATTTTTTTTCTTTTTACCCTAGGGGTGACCGTTTGTAATTAGTGGTCGAAGAATATCGGAAGAGAGCTGATTTGAAACGAAATTACTTATTCCAGTTTTTAAGTAAGGAAATAGATCGCGCCACGGAGAAATACCGTTTTTACCATTTTTTGCCGCAAAACTTCAGTTTCAGCAGAAATAGGGCCAAAAATCCAGAATGCAAATTTGGGCGATATTCTAGGAATAACCTAGTATAACCTAGAGATAGCCAATCCATTTGTTGGATCTGGAACTATTGACGGGAAATTTGCAGTTGCCTGTCTTAGAAAGCGAGTAAAATAGCGATTTTAGCATTGGTACCACGGATGCGCTTCAAATGTTAAGGAACACTAGTTATGTAAGTTATCTGACTAAAGAAATTTAATGAAACTTATGCCATCCTTGATAATGAGCACATGACAGTGGCACGAATTTTTGTCGTCGTCAAAAATCCTTGAATCCGTCATCAGTTGTCTACAAGGGGCCCTTCAAGTGTTAAGGGACACCAGTTATGTAAGTTATCTGATTAAAGAAATTTAATGAAACCTATGCCATCCTTGATAATGAGCACATGACAGTGGCACGAATTTTTGTCGTTGTCAAAAATCCTTGAATCCGTCATCAGTTGTCTACAAGGGCCCTTCAAGTGTTAAGGGACACCAGTTATGTAAGTTATCTGATTAAAGAAATTTAATGAAACCTATGCCATCCTTGATAATGAGCACATGACAGTGGCACGAATTTTTGTCGTCGTCGAAAATCCTTGAATCCGTCATCAGTGATCTATAAGGGGTCCTTCAAGTGTTAAGGGACACCAGTTATGTAAGTTATCTGATTAAAGAAATTTAATGAAACTTATGCCATCCTTGATAATGAGCACATGACAGTGGCACGAATTTTTGTCGTCGTCAAAAATCCTTGAATCCGTCATCAGTGATCTACAAGGGGTCCTTCAAGTGTTAAGGGACACTAGTTATGTAAGTTATCTGAATAAAGAAATTTAATGAAACCTATGCCATTTTTGATGATGAGCGCGTCCAAAAGTTTACTTAATTTCAGTGGTTTAGATCTGTTGTGTATTTCTGTAAGCCAATGACGTTATCACTTATTCTGGAGAGACAAATAACCCCGTCTTTAAATTGGTTTCTAAAATGTATGCGAAGTTTCAAGCCAGTAAAAGAGCAAAAAAATTTTTAGTCGTTTCTTTTTAAGTATTACCTCTGTTTCTCTATGCTTTATCTGTGCTGAGTCAACAGAAAAGCCTGGCAATTTTTCCGTTTGGAAAATAAATAAAAATAAAGTCTTTGTAGAAAATAGGAAAACTTCTCAAAATCAGAATTAAAATGAAAGAAATAAAAAAATGATGCTATACTTTGTTTAATTGATATATAGCAATTGAAAGACTGAACAGACATGGGCTTGTGCTCCTAGGTAATTCTGAAGACCACACTTTCTTTCAATAACGACAATAAACACATCGAATTGGTATAAATCCTTTAAACAGACAGTGAAAAAAATATATTGGATATTATGATCACATATACAGTTGTCGTCATCAGCAGAAGTAATATCTGTATATGTGATTGAAATATCCAGTATATATTTTTTTCTCTGTGCTAAAAGGATTTATCCCTATTCGAACTGTTATTCATCGTTTTGTTACTGCGGTTTCAGTAATGTACACGTGCTAAAAATAAGCTTGATGTTCCACAGAAAAGGTATTCTTGGCAAATTACTTCAAGTTGTGCAAAATATGAGTAATCAACGAACGAATTTTCAAGTAGTAAGTTAAGTGAGATTGCATAAGCTCAAATCTTTGTAGTAAGTCAAGTTCAAGTTCGTGTATTAGCAATATGTGTACATCAACAAAAGACACGAAAAAAGACACACACCTCAGTGGGCTCATTAGTTCACTGAAAACAGGGAAAGAGGGAAGAAAAATAAAAATGAATCAAACAATAAGAAAGAAAAAGAAAAACCTGGTACTATTTATCACCATTTGTCAACTCAAATTAGCAAATAGCGAACTCCACAGACCCGGCAATAAAGCCCAAATGAGAGAAAGAAAGGTGACATTACCCTCTCATAACCATTTCAAAAATAGAAATATTATAATACCACGCTTTTATATCTGACTCAAAAATTAAATAGAATTACTTTCAAAAAATTAATCTTCACACACATAAAAAAGAAGAAGAAATATTCATGTTAAATATACAACCAAGCTATGTGAAAGAAAGATACTGATAAGAAATATAACTACCAATCACCATAAACTATATAGATTTAACTTAACCTCTAAAACTTGAACCACTAGGCGTTTGAAGGTGCCAGAAGAATAACAGCCCCGTACCTTAGCTGGAAATGTATCCCATACTCTTCAAGATGCCACCAAAGGGTTAAAATCTGACCGAACTCAAGTCCTGGTAGGGATCTTTAAGCCTCTTTCACATTGATGTGTCGGTGTGTTTGTGCTGAGATCGAGTTGCACTTGTGTTGTGTAGAAGTCTTTCAGATTTGTGCACTGCATATTTTGTACTTACCGTATTTCTTTCGCTGTTTCTTCTCTTATTTTTGTTAAATAGAATATTCTTTCAACAATATGATTTTCATTTAAATTAATTTTAGCTTACAAGGGTAAATTTTCAGTTTAACCAGGAATTCAATAGTTCTGGTAGTCGAACAAACAGATGACCTAATTTTGGCTGATTGGTGAACAAAATGGAAGCACGCATTTGATTTTTCGAGAGATCAGTAAAAAAAATTGAGCGCTCATCAATTAAGCAAAAAACATGCAGCTAAGAAGAAACTGGAAATTAAAGAATTCATTAATTTTGGATTTGATCTTATCAGTCATACTTTTGCCGAATGCCTTAACAATAATATCACACACTAGTTCACGTGCATTATTAGCTTTGCTTTTATTTTGGTAATTAGGGAGTTTTTAAGGTAGAGTCTTGATCACGCTTGCACTAAGTTTGCCAATCTTTCCTACAAACCTCAGCTATCAAACAAACACACTTAGAAACAATAGAAAAATTTTCTCAAGACAGTAGAATTCAATTCAGTGAATATTTCGGCCCTATGTCCAAGGGCCGT
Organism: Artemia franciscana; assembly: GCF_032884065.1. Taxonomy (NCBI): domain Eukaryota; kingdom Metazoa; phylum Arthropoda; class Branchiopoda; order Anostraca; family Artemiidae; genus Artemia; species Artemia franciscana. Next base: position 6,478,985 of record NC_088871.1, read on the forward strand.
CCTCTGCACAACACCAACACAAATATATGTATAAAAAAACTTACATTACATGCGAACTTTAAAACTAAAAATGTTTTAAAAAGATATTCACTGAATTGTATTCCTCTGTCTTGAGAAAATTTTCCCTATTGTTTCTAAGTGTGTGTGTCTGTCATGGAAAGACAGTGCGGTCTTCATCGCTATTAACCTCCTCTATAAGTAATTCAAGTAACATAACTTTGATGTCAACAAGCCAACATAATGCAAAAACAGAGCTTGCCTTGATTCTTGTATAGTGTTATATTTTGCTGCTTAGGTTCTGTGTTGAGCCATCGCAAGGGTGAGCCAGTTGCGTAGTTAGGGCTGCCGCAAAGTCCCTAAAATCGAGTGAAGGTCCCTATTGGTCCCTCAAATTGATAAAGGTCTCTGAAGTCCCTTTCCTTGCTTTGGTTTAAAGCTCCGTATCCTGAAGGCTGACAATGCCCTTGAATATACGGTTTTCAGTACTTTTGTTTCAATTGAGATGTTCTTGGTACATGTTTTTGGTTTTCTAAGAAAGACAGAACTTGTTGTTACATCGGCTACAGCGTTGCTGTCTGAACAGAGCAGCCAGACTTGTAACGAAAATGAGTGACCCCTTTTATGTCTGGAGTCAATAGACTAGGAGGCGGCAGGGTTTGGGTGGCTTTTTTAATTACTTAGAAAACTCTTTTCTGGTTGTCACTTTGTTACGTACAGAGAAAAAAAAATAAGAGAATGGCTACAAATACAAAATACGAAGGAGACGGTGTTAAAAGTAGGTTTTTTTCGATTTTTAGCTTACATACGTTTCTCGAATTATTAGACTACTTCCTAGCATTTTAATTCATTTCTGGTAATAGCCTATATATTTTTTTACTAACTTCTTTTCTTTTTCTAAGGTTTAGGGCTTGAAATTTCAGTTTGAATAAGAATAGGAAAGTGCATATTCAAGGGGACTTGGTTGGAAGAAAAAGATGCGACGGGACACCAAATGAAAGAGTGCGGTAGAGCCGTTCCAGGAGATCTGTTCTCTTTCTACTGTTCTATCTGCAATACATCGCTATTCTGCCATAAGGGCTCCTACGCTTTACTGCAGCACACCAGAACTGCTGAACATAAGAAGAATGTTATCATAAAGCTAAAGCCGAATCAGCTTCGTCTCTTGGCGGCATCTTCCATTGAGAGCGGCGAACCGGCAAAACTGTCCATGCGCCTAGGTGCTTATATAGTGCGGTGTGAAAGACAGTTGCAGAAATTACGTTGGCCCTGAAGATGATTGAGTGGCCATTATGGAAAATCTGCAGACGGAATAACAGATGTATTTGAAAAAAATTCGGAGATACATTGCGAACTAAGTTTGCTTATTTTTTAACCGAAGCTTTTGGACCCCATTTCTGGAAGATGACCCTTGATGAAGTTGCAACAGTTATTATGTTGTCGAGTTTGACGAAACTACAAATTCAGGCAGTAATAAAGATCTTCAAAGTAGGTTTTGATTCTGGTCCAGAAAGATGAAACTAGTGGTAGATACACATCTAAAAACTGTGTTTATTGAACATGCCGCAGCTGTAGACTTCAAGTCAGAAACAGTCAGAAAGATCGATGAGAATGGTTTATCTATCTCTAAACTACTAGCGTTAAGTGGTGACGGTCTGAACGTGAACATAAAACTTTTCCGACAGATTGACAGTGAAAAACGTGAATTGACAGGGAGCCAAAGTTTGCTTAATATTGGTAGCTGGAAGTTCCATTTGGTACAAAATGCTTTTGGAAGGCTTTGCAAGAAATAGGCGACAACTGTTCCGATGTGATCATCAAAGTTTACTACTTTTTTAGTGACTGGCTGGCTAGACAAGAAGACTACAGGAAGATTCAAAAGAAAACTGGCGTTCTTAAGTCTTTCTTTTTGAAACACGTACCCACCAGATGGTAAACAATAGGACCTGCCGCTTCAAGACTAAGGGAACAGATTCCAGCTCTGTTTGAGTACTTCTTTTTCTATATTCCCAAGAAAAACCCGGGTCTTATGAAATCAAGTACTTACAAAGGGATCATCTGGCTGGTCAAACAACCGACTGTGAAAGCCAAGTATCAGCTCGTTGCTGATGGTGTTAACCTCTTCGCACGTTTCACCGAAAACGTTTAAACCTGAAGAGTAGCATGAACTCTATGTGGAGCTGAATCTCTCGGTCTTGAATTGTCTGGACGAGTTTTAAAACTCGAAAAAAACGAAGAACTTAGGGATAAGCTAACTCTTCTGCCCTTCAAAGATGAAAAGAACTTTGTGCCACAGCTGCAGACAATTGTGAATGACGAGATTCTCGACTCTCTCGAGTCAGTTGATGAGCTTCCAAAGCGCTTGTTCATGCAGGGTGTTCAGAAGCATTATTCTGCTGTCGCAAGATATGTCCTTAAGCAAATGCTTGGCGGAGAATTTTCGCAGCTGTTGAAAGAATTAAATTTTCTGAATCACGATGAAGTTTCAAAGCGAGTTTCTGCTGTGTTAAATCATTTAATTCTTTTAAATGGCCACTCTTCCCCAAAATCACTTTTGCTATTTCCCCCGACCAAAAAAAAATTCTGCTTGCGTGCCTGCTTGGAGCTATATTAGGGGATCCCTGTCCCCTTCCCATAGCATGTGCAGAGATAGTTTTTTTTTCTTTATAAATAGCTAAAGAAATAGCTTTTTTTCTGTTTTTTGCAATGGGTTTGGGCGAGAGGGATAGGGAACCCAGAGGCGGTTCAAGCCAACTTTCGTCCCTGATTAGTTTGCAATTTCACTCGTAAGCCATTGGGCAAAAAGGAACCCTATGCATGAAAAATTCCAAACTAATCGAGCATGTGGAAGCCTTGATATAGAGGAGTACAGATGTAGTAAATGGACACCAGATGTAGAACAATGTTGCCAGGTAGTTACCCATCGTGACGCAAAAGGACGTGTTAGTCGACGAGTTTTAGCTAGTCCAGTTATCCGGACTTCCACTGGAGCCAGGAAGGATTGACGACAAGTGGAATAACGTGATCCAAGGAGAATAATATCCAAGCTTTCCTGAAGTCATAAAAAATTCTTAGACCATTTCACATGTGTCTGCTAGCATTGAGCGGGGTGTCTTTCTCTCAGAGTGAATTCTCAGTGAAGAAAGAGCTTCAGTGAATGAGAGAACTTTGAATAGAAAACTGTTTGTGATAGATGGGTTGGATGGATTTGGAGGGTGTGTGCAAAGTGTTCCTAGCACCAGAAACTTGTTAAAACTGACCCAATCTACTAGAAAGAGCTAGGATTTGTACCTACAGCAGGAAAAAGCCTTGAAAGAAGAACCTGAGAGAGAGGCTGGATTTGAGGCAAAAGAACGGCTGAGATAGCAGCAGCTCACTGAAACCTCTTTGAAAAGACAGACAGTGTAGACTCAAAAAATCTCTCAAAGAAAAAAAAGAAGCGTTTGGTTCCAAGGAACAGGCCACAGACGAGCTGCTGAAGGAAGCTTATAACCGTCTAAGAAAAGACATTGAATATGAAGGACATGTTCGAGATACAGCCAGCGCAGGCAATGATAGATGCTCGATGCGTGCTGAACAAAAAAAGGTAGCCATTACTCTTTAAAACCCCGAGTAGCAGTTAGAGTCAAAGAAACAGTTACTGGTCACATCTCTGTTCTAGCGGAAGGCAGTACAAAAAAAAATGGAAACAAATAGGTTTCGTGTTCTAGTTACCATAACCTAAAATTATATTTTTGTATCTGATTTTTGTATTCGAAAGTAAAGCGCTCAGAAAAAAAAAAGAAAAAGAGACTCCTCCGATGACATGATGATTCTCAGGTGGTCTGTTTCTTAATTATTACTTAGCCTCTGATCATGGAGGGTTGTCTGCAATTTATCATTCCAATGTTTTTTTAGTCAAGTGTCATTTGCCGTTGCGTTACTGCTTTTTCTTTCAAACCGTTTCTGAAAACTCGGTTTTGGGGTCCATTTTGCGTCCAGAATGGCCCCTTTTCAACTAAAAAGAGGTCTCTAAGTCCCTATTTCTTCCACTTGTACATGTGGCAGCCCTGCGTACCTGAGTATAGAATTCAACGCGTCAATGTGAAAGGGGACCTATGTTGTCAGAACAACGCAAGTAATACGAAAAGCTTTAAAAACTAGCAGACAGGAAGACAATGGGAAGTTTTTGTGGGGCCGTGCAGGAGTAAAAGAAGTAGCTCCACAAATCTTAAATTTAAAGTATTTCAACTTACTAAGAAAATTGTCTTGAACTTCGTCAGCGTAGAAGGTACGCCTTAAAGGGTTTTAACGCTTGAATAGCAAATTGGAAGCCGAAGAAAAGGTCCTAAGTTCATTCATAAAATTTTATTTGACGTCGAAAAAGACAGACTGCATAATGACTGGTAAATAGAGAGAGCGAAAGAGATTAAAGTACTACTAGAAAATATGCTTTACAACCGATGATTTTGATCATAGATTTCAATTGATGATTCCGAAGTTTTTATGCCCAAAGGACGGTTCTGACAAGAGTCAAATCCGATCGATAGAGAGATGTTTATGTGGTAGTACATTAGACTCTCTTCTGTTTTGGGCACAAGCGTAAAATTGTCAACTTTCCAACACTCAGTCCATATCTCGTAGCGTTACTTGTTCTACCACGTGCACAGTTCCCCCACTCAGCGCCTCTTTGTGTTACACATGGCGAACTTCGCGCCAAGTAGTAGACGCGTCGGGGTGTGCCTGATTTTTTAATATCAGCAGCCCGTCGGAATAGAGTTAAAAACTTCGTTTTTTGGTCAGCAAAAATTTATTTAAAGGTTAAATAATTTAAAGGAATATGATAAGTAATCAGGAGTAGATCAGGAGGCATAGACACCAAATTTTTTCGATCGTTATTTGCCTTGTCGATTGTGACTGATGGAACGCAGAAACCTCAAACGAAGCTCTAAAAAACTCAAATTCCAACTATTTCTTTTGTGATTATGATGCTTCACCGACTCATTGACAGATAATTTTATTATATTTTTGCTGCAACTAAGGGAATGGAAAAGTCTCTTAGTTATTTTTCCAGATGATTGATTGTCCTTCTGACAGCAGCAAAGAATGAAAGAATGGTAAGATCAAGAAGGTAAAATTGTTCTAAATGTACAAGGAAGAAAGTATGCTTTGATCAACTACAGATGATAGACCGTAAAAACGATTTTTTGAATGATGATCATTTGTCTTTTGTAAAAATTGGAAGAAGATGAAATTATGACAGCCTCTATTTGGTTTTGGTTGTGTAAGCTTGCATGAAGTCTCTACAGATACTACCATGTTCGAATGTTTATTTCTATGTTTTTGTCAAGAATCTGGCACTGACTTGTAAAATTGGAAAGGTTGACCACTTTTTTTCCGTTCCCATTTAAAAGATGCTCAAAATAGTTCTTTATGAGACTAGTGTTGAATCTTGAAATCAGAGTATAAATATTATTGGCAGTACTATTGATAGGGGAAGTGGCATTTTGGATAAGTTTATTATTTTGTGCTTATAGTTAATTAAATATTCCCTGTGTGTTTGATATCTTGGATCTACTTCAAATAAGGAATTCAGCCACGATACTGGTTTTGTCAAATTAATAAATCGTGTTGTTGTAACTTCGGTATGATTTAGTGCTTCCACATTTCTGAAAGTTGAAGCTAAGTTCTTGAAGAATTGAGCATCTTTAAAAATAAAGTATTGTAATGAATAAGAAAGGCATCGTAGAAACAATATGCAACGATGGATCAAGAATTGATTTTGAAATTGGTTCAGGAACCACACGGCGCCCCGTGTTTAACGGCGTTTCCTAAATTTAAGCATGACTTGCCCAAGTTAAACTTTTTGATAAGTTTATTGTTCGGGGCAAACTAATTCTTTCTTCCTTTTTTTTTAACTTATTAAGTTTTTTAAAAAATTACAAGTGCAATTTTTTTGTTTTTCCCAGTAATAGTAGTTACTTTTTTAAGGCCCATCTAGGTCTAGGGAAACTTGCACTTTTGTCACTGATATAATAATAAGCGTCAGATATGTTTTTTAAATATGTTTACATGGACATAGTGAGCCACCTGTACAAATGCGAACCTATTAGGGCTATTTGTGAATTAGTTGGAAGGTTTATGAAATAACTTTCTGAAAACCCTACCTGGTCAAATCAACCAGAAAACTTAGTCTTGCAATACAAATTCTTGACCCTCAGTGTCAAAGTCCTGTAATGTATTCTAGCAACTGCGATTTAAGGGTCCCACTTCCAGGGTGACGCAAGTGGCAACATCTGTCGCAAGAGTGTATCCAGGATTTTTGTTCCGGAGGGGTGTTACAACAACTACAAAACTTTGAAAAACGTGCCAAAAATTTGTTATTGGACATTTTGTTATGTTTTTACGAGTCGAACATTTTTTTCTTTTGGGGGGGGGGGGTCCAAACCTGGTAGCTCCCTCCCCCCCCCCCATATATATATATGGCCTTGGTCTATCAGATTGGACTCGAACCCTGCAAGGGCCCAACAAAGGTCATATCTGCCATTTAGTTAAGATATACTAAGTCTATCTTATGGATGTGAAAGATAATTTTAATCTCTAATCCCTCACTGAGGTCCAATTGAGCACGGACAGGTTGTAACCTTTGTGTTGGATCATCTTTATTGAATGAATTCTGCCAGCCTGCCTATAAATAAGCTGATGGAAAAAGACGTTAATATGTCTCTTCTTTTCCACAGACCTGGTTAAGATCATAAATAGGCATTACTGTAAGTTTAGCTCTTACCTCTCATTGTGTTTGCTTGGGATCTAGCGTCCCGTCATATTGATGTATTACGACAAGAATTTAGAACCCCCCACTACCTTTCTTCTTCCTCTCCTACAATAGTAGAACTGATCTTGGACTTTTACTTATGACTAACGTTGATTGTGATCCGATGACCGCTTATTAGAGATATTTTGACCACAAGAAGATACTTACCCTTCTTCCCCCCCCCCGTAGAGGTTGAGTTGGGTTGTGACTTAAAAAAGTAGAAATAAGATAAGATAAGATTTATTCATCACGAAACACACATACAATATTACATTTTACTATTATCTTATCTTATAATAGTAAATAGCACACCAAATGTCCGATCAACCCTTTTGGTTGTTGTTCTGGTCAAATGAATTTAGGAATCCCCTTGTTCCTCTTACGAAGAGTTGGGATGAAACCCCGGTATGAAAAAAAAATTGATTAGGACAATCTGTCTTACTTTCCGTCAACTTTTGTTCAGATCCGACAAATACCGGTAAATGTCGTAATCAGAGGCAACGCTATAGTAAAGAGCCATAAGGCTTCAATTTATTAATATACTACCCCCTCCCCCTCACACTCTTTTTCCCTAAATGCATCCGATCATAATTTTTATGGCACTTGGTAAATACCAAGTGGCATATAACGATCGCAAATTCTGTCGGTCTGTTGGTCCCGGTTTTGCTAGTTTAGGCACTTCCAGATAAGCTAGGGCGATGAAATTTGGCAGGCATGTCAGGGACCAGTCCAGATTAAATAAGAAATGGTCATTTCCCCGATTCTATCATCTGGGGGGAGTGGGGGGACAGTTAATTTGGAAAAATTAGAAACAATGAGGCATTTTTAACTTACGAACGGGTGATCGGATCTTAATGAAATTTGATATTTAGAAGGATATCGTGTCTCAGAGCTCTCGTTTTAAATCCCGACCGGATCCGGTGACATTAGGGGGAGTTGGAGGGGGGAACCTAAAATCTTGGAAAACGCTTAGAGTGGAGGGATCGGGATGAAACTTGGTGGAAAAAATAAGCACAAGTCCTAGATTTGTAATTGACATAACCGGAACGGATTCGCTCTCTTTAGAGGAGTTTGGGGGAGCGTTAATTCTGAACAATTAGAAAAAATTAGGTATTTTAACATACGAAGGAGTGATCAGATCTTAATGAAGTTTCATATTTAGAAGGACCTCGTAACTCAGATCTCTTATTTTAAATCCTGACCGGATCCAGTGTCATTAGGGGGATTTGGGGGGGGAGACTGAAATCTTGGAAAACGCTTAGAGTGGAGAGATCAGGATGAAACTTGGTGGGAAGAATAAGCAGAAGTCCTAGATACGTGATTGACATAACCGGACTGAATCCGCTCTCTTTGGGGGTGTTAATTCGAAAAAACTAGAAAAATTGAGGTATTTTTAACTTGGGAACGGCTGATCGGATCTTAATGAAATTTGAGATTTAGAAGGATATCGTGTCTCAGAGCTCTTATTTTAAATCCTGACCGGATCCGGTGACATTAAGGGGAGTTGGAGGGGGAACCTAAAATCTTGTAAAACGCTCAGAGTGGAGGGATCGGGATTAACCTTGGTGGGAAAAATAGGCACAATTCCTAGATACGCGATTGACATAACTGGAACGGATTCGTTCTCATTGGGGGAGTTGGGGGAGGGTTAATTGTTAAAAATTAGGAAAAATGAGGTAACTGTAACTTACGAAGGAGTGATCAGATATTAATGAAATTTATTGTTTAGAAGGACCTCGTAACTCAGATCTCTCATTTTAAATCCTGACCGGATCTGGTGTCATTGAGGGGAGTGGGGGAACTGGAAATCTTGGAAAACGCATAGAGTGGAGAGATCAGGATGAAACTTGGTGGGAAGAATATGCACAAGTCCTAGATACGTGATTGACATAATCAGACTGAATCCGCTCTCTTTGTGGAGTTGGAGGGGGTTTTAATTCGGAAAAATTAGAAAAAATGAGGTATTGTTAACTTAAGAATGGGTGACCGTTCGTGTGGTATTTTTAAATTTGATATTTAGAAGGAACCCATGTCTCAGAGCTCTCATTTTAAATCCCGACTAGTTCTGGTGACATTGGGGGGAGTTGGAGGGGAAAACCAGAAATCTTGGAAAACGCTTAGAGTGAAGAGATCGGGATGAAACTTGGTGGGTAGAATAAGCAAGTGTCATAGATACGTGTTTGACGTAATTGGACTGTATCCACTCTCTCTGGGGGAGTTAGGGGGGGTCCTGTGCCTTCGCGAGTTCGGTGCTTCAGGACGTGCTTGGACGATGAAAATTGGTTGGCGTTTCAGGACCTTCACAAATTGACTTGATAAAGTCGTTTTCCCTGATTCGAACATCTGGGGGGGCTGAAGGTAGAGGAAAAATTAGAAAAAATCAAGTAATTTTAACTTTCGAGTGGGTGATCGGATCTTTATGAATTTTGATATTTAGAAGGACCTCGTGTCTCAGAGCTCTTATTTTAAATCCCGACCGGCATTAAGGCTCTGATTTTCCTTTTAAATTAACCTATTGATTCTTAGAATTTTGCTAGAGCTCATGCCATATGAGCTCTTGGCTCTTTCGACCTCGTCACGAGTGCCATATGAGTTCTTAGCTCTTGTTAGATAGCTATTTTGGAACTACGCAACGTGGGTTGACAACCTGCCTCCTCCAGCTCCGGGAGGAGGAGCTGTAAGTTATGTTAGTTGTCCATTATTAATATACAAGGTTTTTACGGAAGGGGTTGTATAAACTTTGGAGGGGGCTCATTCAATTTGAAATTGAAAGTTCTAGTGCCATTTTGTAGAGTCAAAAGTTGGACGGTAACAAGCCTATCCCGCTCCCTTCACGCCCTTTTTTTTCCAATTGCATACGATCCAAATTTTAAGAATGCCATATTGTTCAAAATAATTCAAAAGTCAAATAGCTAAAACTCAGGGGTCGGTAAAACCCCCACTGTCCCTGGAATAAGGGTTGTTAGAACAGGAAAGGGGAAATGTTTGATTCTGGGTGTATCCGAAAAGGTTAAGGTTATTAAAGTGAATTTTGTGTGGTATGTTATACGAAATCAAAAGGCACTATATGCATCCAGTTTATCAAAAATGACACTATGCAATATTTTAAGAACAGCTGAGTGTATTCGGTTGAAACTTTTATGACATCTTGGGGGGATGTTTAAAAGTGGTTGGAGGGTAGCCAGCCCCATCTCATGTCCTTTTTAGTGGCTGTTCCTCCAAAACATTCGATCATAACTCGAAAATAGATATCTTGGTCAAAATAGTCTAAAGTTCAAATAACCTTGCCTATGGGGATGACAGTACCCTCCACAGCTTTTAAGTACCCCCGAACACAATAAAAGTAAACATAATACGTGCACGCTTGTTGTCAAAAGGGCGTATCAGCAATATCCAAGGAACGGCTGTGGGTATTAAGTTTAACATTTCAGGGGATGTTAAAGAGCTATCGGAGGGCAACCAGCTCCTCACGCCCTTTTAGATGCCTCCATGCATGCAATACTCCCCACTGCCCCCATGGGACCGATTATGCATTGTGCAGTTTACCCTTTCTTAAGTACAGGATTTTTCAGAGGCAATGCTATGGCGTTGGTATATTAAAGAGCCGTAAGGCTACAATATGTATAATTTTTTTTCACAGCCACTTCATGTGGAAGGGGTGATCGTATAAACTTTGTAGGGTGCTCATTCGATCGCAAATTGAAAGTTCTAGTGCCTTTTTTATAAGAGTCAAAAGTGATCGAAGGGTAACTAATCCCTCTCCCCCCCCCCTTCATGCCCTTTTCCCCAAACAAGTCTGATAAAAAATTTGAGATTGCCATTTTGTTCAAAATAGTCCAAAGTCGAAAAAGCTATGCGTCTGGGGTTGACACACATCCCCCCCCCCAGGGAAAGGGTTGTAAGTTACCCATTTTGTCCATTGTTAAAATATGTGGTTTCTATGGAGAGGATGGTCGTATAAACTTTAGAGAAGGCTCATTCGATTGGAAAATCGAAAGTTTTTTGTTACTTTTTAAGAATCTAAAGCAATGGCGTGGCAACCAGTCCCCCCCCCCCACTCGCTATTTTACACAAAATGCATACGACCAAAATTTCGAGACTGTCGTCAGTTTGTCAAAAATTATAGAAAGGTCAAATAATCATGCCTACGGGCAACATTCTCATTGTCGACATGTAAGGTTTCTATGGAAAAGCGAGGTCGTATAAACTTCGGGAAGGATTCATTCTATTTGAAATCGAAAGTTCCACTGCCCGTCAAAATAGAGAGCATGTTTGATCCTGGATCTTCAAAAAAGCTGAGAGTGTTAAGGTGAAACTTTAAGGAAGTGTTCAGAGGGATGCCAAAAATAATCAAAACACTTTTTTCCTGAAAGGGAATATCAGGAACATCTGATGAAAGACTGATGACATTAGGTTGAAACTTTCTTTGAGGGATTTTGAAGATAGACTGGAAGGTAAACAGCCCCCGCCCTTTTTACCCTTTTTGTGTGTCCCCTCCATTCAACAACGGTCGAATTTTTTTTTTATTTTTGTTTTGTTCAAACGAGTCTAAAGGTCCGATAACTATGCCTCCAGGGATGTCATCCCCCCACAGCCCCAGGGCCTGTAAACTATGCAATTTATCCATTGTTTGTATGTAGGATCTATCCTTAGGAAAAGGGGATAGTTTTGATTCCTGGTCCACCCGAAAAGGCCAAGGGTACTAAGGTGAAACTTTAGAGAATGTTGGGTGGTATCTTAAACTAAATCAAAAGGCACTATTTGCATCCAGCTTATCAAAAAGTTGGATCTGCAGTATCGTAAGAACGAATGAGGGTATTAAGCTGAAGCTTTCAGTACATGTTGAGGGGGACGTTTTAAATTGGCTGCCAGCCCCTTTTTATCTGCCCTCTCCAGACACACTCGATCAAATTTTTTAAAGGGTCATCTTGTTCAAAACAGTCTCAAGGTCAAATAGATATGTCTATGGGGACGACATAACTTTCCCAAGCTTTGGAGAGGAATGTCGAAAACAATCAAAACATATTGTGTCCTTGCTAGTTGTTAAATGGGCATATCAGCAATATCGAAGCGACGGCTGAGGGTACTAAGTTGAAACTTACAGGGTATATTGAAGGGGATGTTGAAATTGCTACTGCTGCAACTGCACATGGATGGGGTTGTGGCTTACTGCAAATAGAAGTTTGACTACTGCCCTTTTACCCCTTCACTAACCGTAAAAATATAAAGATTGTTGCGTCCTCATTACAAGAATTAAGGGACCCAGTCTCCCCTGTACCAAGGCTAGATAGCGCAAAACCACTAAAAGCCCCTGCTAGGACACTTGAGCTTACTTTTGACCAAGTTTTGATGAGATCTGACATCCTTTTGGGTAGACATCTTAATGACCATAATCTATGAACCCCCACTTCCCCCCTCCATCCCCCATAGTAATTGATCAACTTCAGTTCCCTAAAAGACATAACTAAAACATTAGTTCTCACCCCCCCCCCCCTCCTTTTTATATCCCAGAAGCTTTTCGTGTAGATATCCTTATGACAAGAATTGTGGGCAGGAGGCGAGTATGATGTGAATCAATACTGGAATTTTTTCATTTTAATTTCGAACCTGACCTTTATCTGCATACGAAATTTCATCAAAATTGAAAGCACCATGGAAAAAAATTCCAATAGTCAGAATTTTGGGTTCGCGGTTTGATTTTTCTGGATTTATTTCCAGAGATGCGTGTAATTTTAACTCAGGTCTCTGAGTTAGGGAATACCAATTCCGTATCCTACGTGAATCCCATATTATGTCATTCCTTCGAAGTCTGCTTTCAAAGTTTAGACAGTCTCGCTTTGCTTACCATTGGCTCGATTTAGTATACTAGAAAAAAATATAATTTTTCTCTACAATTACCAGAAATTTGTGAACTTCTGTAGAACTTTTCTTCTCCGTTTACCAGGAAAAAAAAGTTTTGAATTTCAATGATTACTGTTACTGATCCGTAAACAGCTGATCACTTTGTATTAAAAAAAAGAATATAGCTCTTCAATATACAAAAAGTCCCCCAAAAAAATACTAGAAGGAAATGTCAAATATCTGCTATTTTGTTTAGGAGTAGACACAACATTTTCTTAGAAATGCTAGTCATAGGCTAAAGGCTATCACAATTAGAAAGAGAAATGCTCAAAGCTTTTAATGGCATAAAAGTTGTTAATGGGAGGAGCGTAATTTGATATGCACCAGACAAGATTAAAAAACTACTCGTCCTTGGTTTCAGTTGTAGACTAATTCCAATGCCGGTCAGGCCTTACTAATGAATAGGGCATCAATAAGCGATGCACAGTATTTTGACGCGTTTTAAAGGAACTAATTTTGGAAGAGCTTATTGTTATTTGCTGTTGATGTTAGCAGTTTGTGCCGGTGCTATGGATTGCTCTGGAAACTGTGCAGGGTGTAAAAAAGATCAATTTCAAACTCTTGATATCGAAGTGTTATCCGAAGTAAGAATTGAGCTGGTCAAGCAACGAATATTGGAGAAATTGCAGCTTCGAGAGAGGCCAATTGTGAAAGAGAAACATTTTATCCCTCATGGATTATTTTTGGATGACAAAATGCACCCTACAGAAATTGACAATGATATTCTGTTAGCACGGACTTCAAAATATGTAGCATTTTCTTCACGAGTCTACAGCTGTGATTTTGGTGTCTGTTTTTCATTTGATATTCCTGTGATATCGGGCCATATTGTTAGTGCTGAAATCAGATTTTTAGCTGTTAACAATGGTATCTATAGTCTTGTTGAAGTTATTGGGAGTAAAAAGCGTTTTTTGGGTGAGGAGGAGTCCCTACCGGATGGTTGGGTTACATTTTATTTAACAGACTCTGCTCGTAAATGGACATCAACAAATTTAAAAACTAGACATTTTTTTATTAAATGCGAAACTTGTGAACAAATTCCTCCTCTCATGCAGCATCCCGTATTAGTTATTAATCAAGATCCCGAATCAGAAAAGCGTCGCGAAAAGCGACGGATTCGCAACAATGATTGCACAGAGACTACAAGCACCTGTTGTCGTGAACAGTTGACAATTTCTATGCGTGACATTGGCTGGGATGACTGGATTATTCATCCTAAAGAAATTAATACGCACTTTTGCAAAGGTCGATGTCAAACTGAACTGGCATATTCTACAACTCGAAGAAATTCAGTATTATCTGTTGCTGTCACAACCAACCCTGAGTTGTTAAGACAGTTTCAGCCTTGTTGTGTACCAACTCGTTTTTCAAATTTGACAATTATTTACCAAGACTCTAAGCAAGTACTAAGAGAAAGTATTTTGCCGGATTTTATTACTGAGTCCTGTGGTTGTGTATGGTAAATCATTATGATCTAGTTACTCAACTATATTTTATGAATTGTTTTTTTTCACTTTTTTAACATAAAACACTTTCAAGTTCATTCCTTGGTTCAGAGTCTAGATTGTTTAGTATTTGTTTTTAATTCGTAGGTACTAGAAAAAAGTCCGGTTTCTAAGAAACAAAAGCCTAAAAAGTCAGTTTGTAAGAAACAAAATCTTTGAACTGTGATGTAGGATCACTGTTCTTGGAGAGACTCAGGGATTCCTCCCCCCCCCCCACCCTCGCAATCTTATTGGAGTTTCCCATTTTTTCGTTTTTTTTTCTTGTTTTTTTTTTCATTACCCGCTACTTTTCTGAAATTTTTTGACAGTAGCTGAAGATTATTATCCCTGGACTCAACTCCAAGTTATATCCCTGCTTTCAAGTTTTACTTTCAATGATAGCAGTCATTAAAAGAAATTAGGTAGAATATTAAGTTTTAATGTAAAAAAAAATTAAGACGAATGATGATAATGTTTTATACAACGAATCTCTCAAGCAAATAAAGTCGATCCCCGAATCTTTCAAAGAGGAAAAAACCTCATTGTATGGCAGGTTTCCCCTGTTCACGAATCTGTTTGAAGATGAAATATGTGCCTCTGAAGTTCACCCATTGAAGGCAATGGGCGTTTGAGGCTTTAGCCTTGATTAAGAACACTTTTGTCAAATCGGTTTTCTAGTATATTATTTAGTTAGAAAAATGCCCACGGGTCTTTGGTTTTATAAAATCCATTAAGTAATGGGGCAGGGGGGCAACTGCTCCTCTCAGACTTCAGTTTGCCACCCAGACCCGAGTTTTCCCCCCAGCTTGAATTTGGTGTCTTCGAAAATCTTGTCAAAATTAAGATAAGCCTGCATAATTCAAACAGCAACAGAAACGGATCAGTTTTCTTTAGTATATATTCACCTTTATAGTACTATAAAGTATCTTTATAGTATTTGTATAGCACTAAATAGTACTTTCATTGTACCAAATGGCTCATTTTTCAGTTTTTACTGTCATTTTCACTTGATTTAGGAAATAGGCTCCAGATTTGCCCCCCCCCCCAGGAGTTTTGATGAAATTACGCCGTTGGCCTTAAACCAACACACGCGCAAATCTTCCTCCATCATTCCTATGCAAACAAACGGTACTATAATAATCAGCTATTGAAATCAACTTCAAATATTTATTAAATAAGTTTTTCAAAGGAAAGAAAAGAGTGACATTAAAGCCTAAAACGATCAGAAACAAACCCAAATAATCATTTAACCTTAAAAGAACAGGAATTATAATAAATGAATATATGAAACCCAAAACTAAATGCAATTAAAATGAATAATGAAGTCAAACTTAAAAGGAGTAGCACGACAAGTAAACGGGGGCTTCTTCCCTCTCAGACAGTCGTTTGCATAGGGTCACTAAACATAAAACGATGGCAAAATTGATAGTTGAAGTACCAAGGACATCAAATAATATTCCCACCCGGTAGCAATATTAGGTCTATTCATACTCAAAAACTACGATTCTTAAGATTTATTTTCCTTTAATTAGTTCAAGATTATGAAGTTTTAAGGGTAGTATCACATTATTATCAGTGTTTCCTCGTTGAATCGTAAAAATAAGTAATCAAAGCTAATTTAATAGATTTGGCAATGCTGTTTGTCCGTCAAAAATTTAACTTTAACGCTCTTGATTCCTAAAGACAATTGTACTTTCAAAATAAGACTACACCTTCACAAGCTATTTTCACGACAAGTAAATAACAAAATTGATAGTTGAAATACCAATGACATCAAATAATATCCCTACCTGGAAGCAATATTAGGTCTATTCATGCTCAAAAATTACGATTCTTAAAATTTTTTTTTCCTTTAGTTAGTTCAAGATTATGAAGTTTTGAGGGTAGTGCTACATTATTGTCAGTGTTTTCTCGTTGAATCGTAAAAATAAGTAATCAAAGCTAATTTAATAGATTTGGCAATGCTGTTTGTCCGTCAAAAATTTAACTTTAACACTCTTGATTCCTAAAGACAATTGTACTTTCAAAATAAGACTACACCTTCACAAGCTATTTTCACGACAAGTAAATAGCAAAATTGATAGTTGAAATACCAAGGACATCAAATAATATCTCTACCTGGAAGCAATATTAGGTTTATTCATACTCAAAAACTACGATTCTTAAGATTTATTTTCCTTTAATTAGTTCAAGATTATGAAGTTTTAAGGGTAGTATCACATTATTATCAGTGTTTCCTCGTTGAATCGTAAAAATAAGTAATCAAAGCTAATTTAATAGATTTGGCAATGCTGTTTGTCCGTCAAAAATTTAACTTTAATACTCTTGATTCTTAAAGACAATTGCACTTTCAAAATAAGACTACACCTTCACAAACTATTTTCACGACAAGTAAAGCGGGGGCTTCTGCCTCTCAGACAATCGTTTGCGTAGGGTCGCCGAATATAAACCAATGGCAAAATTGATAGCTGAAATACCAAGGACATCAAATTATATCCCCACCCGGAAGCAATATTAGGACTATTTATACTCAAAAATTACGATTCTTAAGATATTTTTTTTTCCTTGAGTTAGTTCAAGATTATGAAGTTTTAAGGGTTGTGCTACATTATTGTCAGTGTTTTCTCATTGAATCGTGTAAATAAATAATCAAAGCTAATATACTAGATTTGGCAATGCTTTTTGTCCGTAAAGATTTTAACTTTAATACTGTTTATTTAAAATACACCTAGTTGTGTAAGTTTCGAATTAATCAACTAAAACAATCAGAATACATTTTAATGTATACTTTAACATTGACGCACTAGTTTTGAAGTGTTTATCGTTTCCTTGACGCACTGAATAAAAATAATAAATTAATTTAAAAAAAATTCATTAAGGCGTGGTTTAAGCTACATTCTTCAACTTTGTGTTTAATACAGTAAATAAATGTTTGATGAACACGTTATTCCAGTGAAAGATTTATTCTTTTTTCCTTTTTAAGGAGAGGGGTGTGAGAATGTTCTATTGTGAAGTCACGCAATAGATCTGTTTTTAAGGTTTATAAATCTCTGAAAGATGCGATTTAGCGACAATTCTGCAGCTGTAGCCTGCACCGAAGAGACAGGTTTCTGTTTTCTAATGTCTCACTTATTTTCAAGACAACTCTATAGATGGAACAACTGAATTTTAGGTGTTGACAGCAAAATCGTCGCCTCTCGTTGAAACGTTTAAACCGTAGAACTACAGAAAGTATCATTCCAGAAAGGAAACAAAAGCTTTTACGAAAAGGAACTATTAAAGGTCACAGCATGTATTGCGATGGCCGCCTAGATGCATTGGATGGGACGATTTCCAGGCAGAGGTTCTCCAAATAGTTTCCCTATGCTTGTTGGGATAATGTAGCCCGAAGAAGTTCTTTTTTAAAACTGCGCTTGGAGGATTATATTTAATCAGACTAAAATTGTTTTTTGTTTAAACAGCCGTTTAAAATACTTTTAACCCCTCTAAACTTGAATAATATTTTACCTAGACGTAGTGTATACTTGTTTGGATAACCAGTATTTTCAAACTGGAATAGGTACCCAAGTAGTCTCGCGATGGGCAAAAAGTTTTCAGGAAAGGTGAACCAGTCCAATGCATTATAAGCCCTCTATCCTCTAAATACTATTTAATTAACTCGTGTTTTGAATTTAATCTCATTTATTATCATCGGTCAAAAGTTATGGGTTAATTGATCTCTTTCCTAGAAGTTTGCAAAACATGCGCACTAAGCAGAAATTTTTCAGTCTGTCTCTGTCCAGAGACCGTCTTTGAATCGACTTGTAAGAACCACGCTTGCTGTTGATTATCTGCCAATGTTGTTGCATATGGGGTTCATTATTTCCTGTTGCCAGCTTAAGATTAATTATGACTTTGTTGTATCAATTGTCTGGTCCACACCTTCCTACATCCAGTTTTGGTAGCTCTTGTTGTAGGCGCGGTCTAGTTGTGACGAATTTGGCTTCAAATACCAAAATAAATTCGCTTCAATTAGTTATTTTTACTATGTTCATAAATGATCACGTGGTTCTTTTTTTTTCAACCGCATAACATTATGCATACTATTCGAATTAAGAAGGCACTACCTTTAATCAAATCCTCTGAATAGCTAAATTAGCCCTTGAAGCAAAAAGGAGACGGAAACGAACTCCAAGGCTGCTTTTGAAGAAGAAGAAGAAAATGTGAGAGAAGGTACAAAACGGACGAAATTTTAAAGTTTTAAGGGCTTAGAAGCACATCAAAACCAGTGCTGGGTTATACCAGCAGGATGTTATGCCCCGGGTTCTTTATAATCTACCTATGTAATTTGATCGGTACCTCCCCGCTAAACACTAATATTCAGCTCTGAAACCAATCGTGTGACGTTATGGAACGAGTACCTAGAACTAGTATTTTCCATAATACACCATACAGTCAGAGTCAGTCACAGCTTAGATACCAATACAGTTATGAAAACTCCTATCTTGCCCAAGAGAATCCAAGGTTGTCACTTCCTCAATGCCTCGCTCTTTATGCTAAAGTTTTTTATTGGTTTAAAATGTAGAACTGTGACAAAGAGTTAAACTTTAGCATAAAGAGCGAGGCGTTGAGGAGGGGACAACCCCTTTCATATACGGAATAATTCCTGTTCCTTTTAAGTTTTAATGTCGCTCCTTACTTGCAATTAAAAAAACTTGTTTTTTTATCTAATTTCTGAACGTTTTTACATTAATACATGCTTTGATTTTGACTTACCGCACATGAATAATCAAAACGAAAGTTTTGATTATTCATTGCATTTAATCAAAACTTTCATTTAATTTGCATTTAATTTTTTTTCTTTTTTGGCTAAATGGCTTTCTTGTATTTTTGTTCGGACGATTTTGATATTAAAAAATTCGTTGCCGTTAAAAAAAAACTAGTTTTTTATTTAATGTCTGAACGTTTTAAATTAATGCATGTTTTGATTTTGGCTCACCACACATGAATAATTAAAACGAAATTTCCATTATTTTTTTCGGAGGGGGGGGGCTAAATGGCTTTCTCAAAGTTTTGATCGGAGGATTTTGATAAAAGAAAGGGAGTGGTGGAGAAGGCCTAGTTGCCCTCCAATTTTCGGCTACTTAAAAATGCAACTGGAACTTTTTATTTTTGTACGAACGTTTTTATTAGTAATAAATATACGTAACTTACGAATTAACTTATGTAACGAACTTATATATTTGTATATTTTTTATTACGTATATGAGGAGGTTCGTTCCATCGTCAATACCTCTCTCTTAACACCAAAGCTTGAATTTTGTCCTGATTCTTTGAGAATTATCCCTGAATCGCAAAGGCCGTAGAATAAATAGCTGGAATTATTAAAAATACTTTACCGTAAAGAGCAAGGTATTGTGGAGGAGACGAAATCCCTTATATGCGGAATATTTTGTGTTTGTTTTAAGTTTTAATGTTGCTCCTTACTTTCAGGTGAAAAAAACTTTTTATTTATTATCACATTGTTTTTTTTTATTTAATAATGCTGGAAAATCCTGCGCCCCCTTCATGGAAATTCTCTTCCCTCATGATAAATTAATCCATGGAAAGATCCTCCCACAGAAAAGATGAGCGTGTTAGGGGCATAGTTGGCCTCCAATTTTTCGGTCACTTAAAAAAGGCACTAAAACTTCTAATTTTCGTTGTAGTGACCCCTCTCGCGACGCTTTAGGACCACTGAGTTGATACGATCACCCCTGGAAAAAGAAATAAACACGCATCCATGATCAACACGTACCTGGCAAAAAATACGAAATTCCACAATTTTGTAGATAGGAGTTTGATACCTCTACAGTAGGGTTTTCTGATACGCTGAATCTGATGGTGTGATTCTCATTAAGATTCTATGACAAAGGGATTGTTTCTCCTCTTTTTCAAAAATAAGGCAAACATTCGTAATGTTTGATGGGTAAACTTGATGACAGTTAAAATATTCGAGATCAGCATCAAAAATCGATTCTTTTGATGTATTTATTTGTATCAAAATTCGTTTTTAGAGTTTCGGTTACTATTGAGCAGGGTCGGTCCCTAGTTACAGTCAGTTTACCACGAAACAGTCCGTGGTAACGAACTGTATTAAGGAGCGACCTGGCTAAATAGTAACCGAATATATAAAAAACGAAATTTTGATGCCAACAGTTACATCAAAAGAATTGCATTTTAATGCTGACTTTAAATGTATATGTTTATCAAGTTTAGTCTTATCCGTCAAAAGTTACGAGCCTGAGAAAATTTGCCTTATTTTAGAAAATAGGGGAAAACACCCCCTAAAAGTCATAGAATCTTACAGAAAATCACACCATCAGATTCAGCGTATCAGAGGCAAATCCATGTGAAGTGCATCTGGGAAAAACAATTAAATAAATAATAAAACATTGGAAACATTTGACCTTTACTATAGAAACGCTATAGCGTTACCTCAGATTCTCAAATGTTGTTTTCGTAACCTCAAATTATTATTACGATAAACCTGAATAATAGTTATCATTTTCGAATCAGTGTCAATTGAAACACTTTCAAACAAACCAGTTTTTTTCAAAACATGTTTTTTTTAATTATTCGAGTACGTTCTTTTTTTGACATTAAAGCATACAATTAGTAAGCTAAAGCCCGAGTCACACTTGGCGTTTTTTTTTTGTTTTTTTTTTGTTTTTTGCCGTTGCTACTCATGCACAGTGGGCGGTAAACATTCAATCGTCGCAACATCAGTCGATTATAGCAGATCTTATTTTAGTTTATGTTATAAACTATAATAGCTTACAATAGTTATTGTTTGATAATTGTTTAGGTCTTATAAATTAGAATAACACTCATTTTTTTATATTAATAATGAATAGACTTTGATTTGACTAGTGTCAAAGGCGGGGACCAGTGCTGTCACTTACTTCAAGTACTTTTACTTGAAGTACTACTTAAGTAAAATTTTCCGTTACTTGTACTTAAGTGAGATTACGAAATACTTATTACTTAAGATACTTTTAATGTACTTGTTTTTCAAATACTTTACCTTTGACACGAAAATTTTGTGTGTGTGTGCTTTGGCAATGTACAAGAAAACATCACCCTTTAGATTTAGAGTAAACTCAGATATAGTTCCATGCCCTGTTTTTGGATATGAAATAAGGTGTTTGTTTTTGACGAAAAAAATTATAGTATGATTAACACTTGGTTTAATTTTTGTTTTAAAGTTATATAACAAACAAAATTGAAATAATTTCACAGTTCACTGGTCGATAGTGAGCTAAAATCCCTGGTTTTGTGCTAAATGTTGCATACTGTAGTCTATTTGGGCTTATATTTCTGACATTAGTGTTTAAGGTTTGTCATCTCGTCAACTGAACCAGATTTCTACCATTTCATCATCTTCAGGACCATATTATTGGTAAAACTACTGAAGCTATGAATCTTTGCCCATCTAAATGTTGTCTGCAATAAACTAGTCAAGGAATTCTAGCTGGATCCAATGCAGTGATATTTTGTCAAATTTGTTCCAGCAAATTCAGGTATTCAGACGAATCTGACTTCAGATTTGTCACTCCATTCATAAGTTATAAGCCCTACTAAATTAAAGGAAAACTCAACTTTCTTAAGACTTGAAACCCTCTCCCCCTCGCCCTATTTGAGATAGGGTTTGCGATACCAGAACTTGATATGAGCCCTGATCATAGGCATCTTTGGTCTAGTTTTCATTCGGATCCGTTACTCCATTTGCAAGTTATACTAAATTAAACAGAAAACTTAAATTTTTCAGGAATTAATACCCACTCCCCCTTGTTAATTTTGAGCTAGGATCTTTATCTCAAAACTTGATATGTGTCATGGTCTTAGGCCTCTTTGGTTCAATTTTCATTCAGATCCATCACTCCAGTCGCAAGTTACTCTGAATTAAACGAAAAACTGTTTATAACACCTAAAGCCCTCTCCCCCCTGTTTTATTTGAGCTTGGGTCTTCATCTTTCAACTTGATGTGTCTCATGATCCTTGGCACCAAATCTGGCCATCAAAATTTTCATCCAAATCCAACCAGCGATTCTCCCCTTTTACGTGATTACACAGACGGACGGACTTAGGTAGCCATGTTGGCTCACTGGATCCAAAAAAAGAAAACAATAGCATATCATCATCCAGGCATCATCACCTATTTGGATGGTGGAAAATATCCATCAAGATAGGTTTTTGAGATCTGTCTGTCTGTCTGTCCGTCTGTGCAATCGAGTATAGCGGGAGAACCGCCAATCAGATTTGTATTAAAATTGAACTATTTGGATTAAAATTGAGCTTAATTAGGGCGATGGGGCTTTAGGTGTTAAAAAAAAATTCGAGTTTTTCATTTAATTCACTGTAACTTGCAAATGGAGAGATGAATTTCGATGGAAATTGAATAAGATGCCTAAGAGTATATATGCCTTGAGTTCTGGGATGGAGACCCAAGCTTAATTAGGGCGAGGGGAGGGGGCTTTAAGTGCTAAAAAATTGAGTTTTTTGTTTGACTCAGTTTAACTTGCGAATGAAGTAATGGATCTCAATGAAAGTCAAGCCAAAGATGCCAAAACCATAAGACACATAATGTTTGGAAAGGAAGACCCTAGCTTAATTAGGGGGAGGGGGCTTTAAGTGCTAAAAAAAAGTTGAGTTTTTAATTTAATTCAGTATAACTTGCGAGAGATCGATGGATCTCAGTGAAGATTTAACCAAAGGTGCCTAAGACCGTGGCAGGCATCAAGTTTTGAGATGAAAACCCTAGCTCAAATAGAACGAGGGGGAGTGGGTTTTAAGAGCTGAAAAAGTCAAGCTTTTGGTTTAATTTAGTATAACGTGCGAATGGAGCAACGGATCCAAATGAAAGCTAGACCAAAGATGACTAGAATCAGGGCTCATATCGAGCTCTGATATCACAAGTCCTATATAATTTTTGGCGAGGGGTAGGTGGTTTCAAGTTTTAAGAAAGTCGAGTTTTCCTTCAGTTTAGTAGGGTCTATAACTACTTCCACCCATGGCTTGCCCAAAGCCTAAAAATAACCCTTTTCCAAAATAAGTCATACTGAAGCCAACCTTCAACCAAATATTCCATCCCCAGAGAAAAATTACTTTGTATGGCACACGCGAGTGGGAGGACGGTTAATTTGGAAAAATTAGATCGGGTCTTAATTAAATTTGATGTTTAGAAGGATATCATGTCTCAGAGCTCTTATTTTAAACCCCGACCGGACCAGGTGACATTGGAGGGGGAAACCTAAAACCTTGGAAAATGCTTAGTGTGGAGGGATCGGGATGAAACTTAGTGGGAAAAATAAGCCCAAGTCCTAGATACGTGATTGACATAAACAGAACGAATTCACTCTGTTTTGAGGAGTTGGGGGAAGGGTTAATTCTGAAAAATTAGAAAAAATGAGGTATTTTTAACTGACGAAGGACTAATGGAGGAGTAATGTAAGGGGGAGAGTTGGAGGGGGACACCAGAAATCTTGGAAAACGCTTAGAGTGGAGAGATCGGGATGAAACTTGGTGGGTAGAATAAGCAAATGTCGTAGATACGTGATTGACGAAACCGGACTGAATCTATTATCTTTGGGGTAGTTAGGCGAATCCAGTTCTTTAGCGAGTCCGGTACTTCTGGACGTGCTAGGACAATGGAAATTGATAGGCGTATCAGGGACCTGCACAAATTGACTTGATTAGGTTGATTTCCCCGATTTAACCATCTGGGGGTAAGGGAGAAGGGAGGAGGAAAAATTAGAAAAATGAGGTATTTTTAACTTGCGAGTGGGTGATCGGATCTTAATGAATTTTGATATTTGAAAGGACCCTGTGTCTCAGAGCTCTTATTTTAAATGCTGACCGTCATTAAGCCCCCGATTTTTCTTTTAAATTAATGTATTGATTCTTATAATTTTGCTAGAGCTCATGCCATATGAGCTCTTGGCTCTTCCGACTTCGTCACAAGTGCCATATGAGCTCTTAGCTCTTGTTTTATTCCTTTTTTCTCAGAAGATTTTCGACTTAGTCTCATGGTCTTTGCCACTTCATGGTGTGAAAACTGCTGCTAGAAATGGATAGGTTGCAACTTCTGCCGTATTGTATTCTAGTATATTTAGATGTGTGCTTGCATCGTCCCTGCGTCCCCTTAAAAGTTCTGTTTCTTACGGTAATATTGGTTTGTCTTCTATTGCATATGCAGATGACGTTCTTCTCGTTGCCCGGACTCGCTGTGGATTGCTTTCCAATTTTACTATATTAGCCAATGAACTATCTAAGATTGAACTGTCAGTTAATGCGTCTAAATGCGAGTTTATTTGTTCTAATAGCCCTTATGTGGTCGCTCCATTCGTTGCTGGGACTGCAATTCTGCCATGTTCTTCTTTAGTTAGTTGTCTGTGTTTCGGTCCAACACTTTCTACTACCTTTTCATCCCTAGTGAATCAAGCCGTGAAAAACCTACGCGTCGCTTACGGAAAAATATCCCCAACCAAAAGCCGTTACAACCGCAACGGTTTGTGCATAATTTATAATGCTTATTGCGCCCCTGTGCTTTTGTTTTTATAAGGCATGTCTCGTCTGTTTCGTAAGAAAAATCGCCATACTCTACTTGCGGCTTATTTCAGATATTGCAAGTTCCTCCTCCGGCTTCCTAGATGGTACGAAAACAGAAAAATAATTAATCGATTTTGTATAATAGATATGCCTTCTTGGATTCGGTCTTCCAGTGATGATTTATGTAAAAAGACTATCTACTTTATTCACGTTTACGACCCTCTTGCTGCTCCTTTTTATTGAGCTTTGATTTCTCTTATTAAAAAAGTCTGCAACTGACTCACTTGGCTCCTTACTTTTACATTTGAGTTTTTTTTTGTTGCTAAGGTTTTTACTTATTCAATCAGAGAATTAACTACTTTATTACCTTTTATCTGTTTTAAAGCCAATCCAAAGTTTATTTTTTCCACCATTCCGACATGTTTCAGAATAACCCTGTATTTTTTCAAGCATGCCAGATTTGACTGAACACTAATCGCCAGAAGTTCAACTCTACGTGCACTGTATTAAACCTGTCATATGATCTGTCTGATCCAATCAGAAGTTTTTGACTGCACTTAATTGTTTTGATAGTCTTTTTCTTTCAAGCCAATGTATTGAAAACTGGTTCAGATTATTTTTTGGACTTCGTTGGGTGTCTACCAGCCAAATAAGGGAAAAGAATATTTTTATTATTTTTATTATAATTCCCATATGTTTCAGAATAGCCGTGTATTTTTTCAAACGTGCCAGATTTGACTGAACACTAATCACCAGAAGTTCAACTCTACGTGCACTGTGTCAATCCAGTCATGTGATCTGTCTGATCCAATCAGGAGTTTTTTTACTGCACTTAATTGTTTTAAAAGTCTTTTGCTTTCAAGCCGTTGTGTTGAAAATTGGTTAAGATTATTTTTTGGACTTCGTTGGGTGGGTACCAGCCAAACAAGAGAAACGGTTAAAAACGATAAAACGGAAATTCTGGTTCGTGATTAAGATTTCCAAAAGAAGAATGACAGGGGACATTTTATAGGCAAGGGAAGGGGAGTAAGAAGCCTCCAGAATGGCTTTAAAAAAGATA
This sequence comes from Artemia franciscana, assembly GCF_032884065.1. Taxonomy (NCBI): domain Eukaryota; kingdom Metazoa; phylum Arthropoda; class Branchiopoda; order Anostraca; family Artemiidae; genus Artemia; species Artemia franciscana. The sequence continues at coordinate 6,504,789 of NC_088871.1, forward strand.
GCATAGACTTGATATCAGAAATGTATATATATATATATATATATATATATATATATATATATATATATATATATATATATATATATATATATATATAAATAAGTTTTTTGTCTGTTGACTGACGTCATGTTTGTGCGTTGACTGACGTCATGTTTGTAAACTGACGTCATTATAAGGATTGAGCTGTATGTCGCCATGAAGTTGTTTGTCGACCGCCGTCATGTTTGTCGACTGACGAAATTACAGACCGGGACACTCAAAGAGAAATTACAGATTTTTACAAACATATATATATATATATATATATATATATATATATATATATATATATATATATATATATATATATATATATATATATAAATAAGTTGTCTGTGTGTGTGTGGGTCTGTCTGTCGGGTGACGTCATGTTTGTGTGTCGAATGACGTCATGTTTGCAACTGACGAAATTACAGACCGGGACATAGGGACACAAATGACGACCGGGACACCGGCACATAGGGAATATAAATGACGACACTCGAAGAGAAAGCGACCGGGACAAAAGGAATGTTCGATTAGCAATTACCATCAACAAAGCACCGGGACACAAATGACGACCGGGACACAGGGAGTATAAATGACGACCAGTACATAAGTAAAAAAAAAAAATAAAAAAAAAGTAAAAACTACAAAAAAACTAAAAAGAAAAAAAACTAAAAACTAATAAAAAACTAAAAAAGCTAAAAAACTAAAAAAGAAAAAAAAATAAAAAAGGAAAAAAATGAAAAATAAAGGAGAAAAACAAAACTAAAAAAACGAATGTATGTACAGACCGGGACACCGGGATACAAATGACGACCGGGACACAGGGAATATAAATGACGACCGGGACACAGGGAATATAAATGACGACCGGGACACAGGGACACAACTGCAACGGGGACGCCGGGGGGCACAGGGGGATATAAATGACGACCGGGACACAAGGAATATAAATGACGCACGGGACACTCAAAGAGAAATCACAGACTGGGACACCGGGACACAAATGAAGACCGGGACGGCGGTGACACAGGGAATGGTCGATTAGCAATCACCATCAACAAAGCTCAAGGGCAATCATTAGAATCATGAGGTATAGTATATATATATATATATATATATATATATATATATATATATATATATATATATATATATATATATATCTAAATATATATATATATATATATATATATATATATATATATATATATATATATATATATATATTATATATATATATATATATATATGTTTACACAGGTTCACAGGGACACAACTATCAATACTCACAGGTGGGACACAGGGACACAACTACAATGGCGCGTAACTAATATGGCGTGAAAAAAAGCTAAAAAAAGAAAAAAGCTAAAAAGAAAAAAAACTTAAAAAAAGGAAAAAAAGGTAAAAAGGTAAAAAATTAAAAAGAAAAAAACACCGGGACACAAATGACGACCGGGACACAGGGAATATAAATGACGAACGGGACACAGGGACACAACTACAACGGGGCGCCGGGGGACACAGGGGAATATATAAATAACGACGGGGACACAGGGAATGTTCGATTAGCAATCACCATCAACAAAGCTCAAGGGCTATCATTAGAATAATGAGGTATAGATCTGAACATGGATTGTTTTTCCCATGGACAATTATATATTGCATGTTCAAGAGTCAGTAAACCCGACAATCTATTTATATGCACAGACAATGGGACAGCTAAGAATGTTGTATATTCGCAAGTTTTACGTAGTTAAAAACATATATATATATATATCTATCTATATTCACAGGTGGGACACAGGGACACAACTACAATGGCACGTAACTAATATGGCGCGTAACGACTATATACACATAGAATAAATATATACACATAGAATAAATACTTGAAGTAGTACTTGAAGTAATACTTAAGTACAATTTTGGAAAGTACTTGATATTTGATACTTAAGTAAGAATTTGGAAAGTACTTATTACTTGATATTTAAGTAAAAAAACAATGAGTACTTAATACTTGATACTTAAGTAAAACTTTGGAGTACTTGTTGCAGCACTGGCGGGGACTAATTTTGGCCCAACCCCCGACACTTCAGACTTCTTTGAATTTTTGGGCATTTCCTAATCAAATTATCTATGATTTTTCTCTTTTTATAATTACCCTCTCCCACCCCAGGAAAAGAAAATCATTTATGAATTTCTTTTCATTCCGATTTAGTAGTCTTTTTTGTGATATTTCTCTCAGCAGATACATTCTCTCATCAGCAGTCGTCAGCGGTAAAAAAAAAAAAAAAAAAAAAAAAAAACGCCGAGTGTGTACGCTTCCACTTAGTTATAAATGCCGACATCTCGACATAGGCGTTAAAGTAAACAATAGTTTATTTTCCCAGTTCGCTTATTGTAGCGACTTTGGACGACTACATTATTGCCATCGACATTTGTTTCGCCGAGGTTTTTTTTTTCTTCTTTTTTACCGCCCAATTTGTACATCGTAATGCTATCCTATACACCTCTAAGAAACGCTAATAATAAAAAAAAAAAAAAAAAAAAAAAAAAAAAAAAAAAAAAAAAAAAAAACGCCAAATGGGCCTAGGTTCTAAGGGAGATATGGGACAGAGTCTAAGTAATTTCACTCTAAATTACAAGGACAGTGAAAATGAATCTGGGTGCTTTAACTGGTTAAATGGAAACTTACACAACCAAACATATCTTAAAAAATTCGGAAAAATCAGGAATTCTCAACTTTTTACGAAAAGGACCTGCATATGCAATTATGCAGTTTTTGGTAGTAGCGGAAGATAAATTTACAACACAAGAAAAATGCGTGGATTAAAAACCAGCGAAAATACACTAAAAAATGCGGCGCTTAACAGCTTAAGAAGGTGTAACTTTCCTTCGAAGATAGAGCTGGCTTTGGATAGCGACAGATTGTTAATGTTTGAGTTTTTAATCTTGAGTTGGTTTTGAGTTGTTAATGTTTGGGTTTTAAGCATTGTCAAATTTAGTTAATTATTTTTGATTATTTATTCTCACGGTTCAGTATGACAACACTGAAAAAGGTAAAATAAAAAATGTAAAAATAAAAAATGTAAAAAATGTAAAATAAAAAAGGTAAAATAAAAAGGTGAAAAAAAATAAACTTTATAATTTTGAAAATACCAAAGAAAACTCTTAGCTAATTGTGGTTTTCAGGCATGAATCAGATATTTCAGGGTACGGGGAGCAAAATTGTTTTTGTTTTGCTATCTTTGTGACTTGAAGTTTTGATCAGTTTCAGTTTAAATATATGTATTTGAGACTGTTAAAACTGTAGGGAGTATACATTAATTTAAATAATTGAACTGAAGCTGCAAGAAGAGGTGGTTTCTTGTAGAAAATATTTTGCCTTATGGCTAAGTATATATATTAAAAGAAAATCGGATATCTAAGGTCAATGGCTGTTGCTTCATTCTTTTTGAAAAAAAAAACTATTAATGTTGCATATTTTGATTTAAATGCCTCAAGGTCATTTGGTGGAAAAACTCGACTCGAATTTTTACTCGAATTTAGTGATAAAGGTGGTTTAACATCGATTCAGGAAGCTGAATGCAAGTGAGATGAGTCCAAAGTTGTCAAATAATAAAATTATTTAGGTTTTGCTATAAATTGAAACTCTGAGGTGAATGATCTTGAGCGTCTCAGAGAAATCGATTAAAACTCGCATTTTATCTTTCTTGTTTTTTTAAGATTTTAACGTAAAACACTTGATGATACTTCCCTTTATGTAGGATAAACGTATGAATAAAGATTATTATGATTATATGTAAAAAAAAAATTAAATGTGTCCTAAATAATAATAACGATATATTTTTATAAGTCAATTTGACTCAGTTTTGCATTAAAATATATTTACAATTAGGCTATATTAAAACATATACTTTTGATAAATAAATTCGTTATACACGATTGATAAATTAATATCAAAATTAACAGTGTCTTTTCATTTTTTAATTCCCCTCTTGTATGTTTTGAAAACTTCACTGTTTTTTGTTTTTTTTACTAAATTAATCAAATTGAGTGTACCGTCAATGTATGTATAAGAAGATGCGTTGGCATTATTAGCCCATAGGAGCTACGGAGTAATTTATATGTTTTTATAAATTAATTTTAAAAATAACTTTCCAAGAAAGAAGTTTTCCAAAGATAAGTTAAGACCATATTAAACTTAAGATCGTCAGAAATAAATTACTATTAAATAATTAATGAAACCCAAAACGAACGGATTAAATAAACAATCATAGCAAGCAAACATCCAATAGGTACTAATATAAATGAATAAATAAATCTTAAAACCAGTGAAACCTTATTTGAATATGCAAACCAAGCTAAAAACGATCAAAAACACTACAAACAAGAGCTTGACTGTTGCCCCCTTTCTTAGATGTAAAAGTCTAAACCCTAGTGCGTCATTGGTGCTTTAACGTGTGAGGTGTCAACTTGCTCCTAAAATATTCAATCCAATCACTTTCATTTGGAGAGCTTTGATGAGTGTTAGCTTCACACTTTATAAGCTTCCACAGTACATTGGGGTCGCTTTGTAGGGTCTGACTGTTATCATCGATCACTTTTGCCCATTTTGCAAAAAAAAAAAAAAAACTTCGAGAACTGCCTTTGTGTTAAGCGCTGAATACCATTGACGACGGCATGTCTAGCCCAACCACACTTCACCCCTAATCTAAGCTAGAACTAAGACGCTTTACAAGCTTCCAGCTTGGCAGGGTTTTGAGACCAACAGAAAACATAAGGACCATAACGCGCTTTTCGTATCGGCACAGCTACCATTTCAGCACAACGCTGGGCGTTTGTTATCTCCGATGTATAAATGTTAAGCAAAAGTTGTTTTTCATCTTTGGGACACTTTGAACAAGACTGCAAAAGTCGAAATGGTGTTTTGATTTTAGACAGTGTCATCAAACACGGCTTTGTACAGGAATTCGTCAGTCGTATTCCTCTTAGTCTTAGTAATATACTTCTTCAGTTTTACCTGTGCTCTGGGGATAGGTAAATTAAGATCAAAAGAGTAGAGCTAAAGAGAACGAGGGCTACTGTGACAGCGAACAGTTTGAGTCGCCTGCTAGAATGCATAACAATGACGGTGTCTTGATTAGTGACAAGGAAGTAGTACTAAATTACTAAATTTAGTACAGTACTATCTAAATATTGTAGTTTTAATTTAGTACTGTACTTCTAAATAAGAAGTACAGTACTAAATTACTCAGCGAACAGTTCATGTAGCCTGCTAGAATACATCTAAGCTTAGCATTTAAGCAGTGGCCGATAGCTAGCTGGGATGCCACAAGCCTGATTACATTCCTCTTCAGGGCTTTATGTCGAAAGTCAGTGGGTATATACATGGAGAATAAAACAGTTCGCTTAATTTGGCCTGCTGCAAAGTCCTTTTTTACAGAGGGGAAATGGACGGTTACCTACAAACGTTGAATGCCGCCTGATAATCGCCCTCTACCCCATAACTTTGGGTAAAATCCAATTACTGAGTCTTATTAATAATGGCATATCTGTTTGTTTCTATATTTGATGCTTATGAATTTAGGCATCAATTATTATTCTTTGGTAAATATTTCATTAATACTTTAGTAAGTACTTCTAGCAACCACTAAACTATATCTCTCGCAAAAATAAAAGTTGTTGATAGATAAATAATGTTGTTACGAATTATTCAGAAATTCTAATAATGACTATTTTAACTCTCTCTGCATGCAAAATGTAACAAGAGGTGTATGAAAACTGAAAAAGAAAAACTTAAAAAAAAATTCTAATTGGGGACACGCATTATAAAAAAAAAGGGCAAACAATTAAATGAAAAAAAAACGAATGCTACGATTCAGAACATCTCACATAAAAAGACCATTCATTGGAAAATCTACCGAAATGGATTGAACTCTTAAGTCTAGTTACTAAGGTATCCATTTTCTCACAAATGGTATTTTTACACATTTTGGTATGTTAAGAAACTGAGAGGAAGTAGTCTGCCTGGGCTTGTCCTAGTCAAAGGCAATGAGAATGACGGTGTCTTAATTAGTGAAAAGGAAGGGGTTAAAGACAGACGGGCGTGACATTCTGAGAATGTGTTAAACCATGGTGGAATTGTAGGAAATTATATAGAAACAAATGAAAATGTTTGTGGCAATTTGGAAGCAAAGGAAGATTTATTTTGTGCTGAGAATGCTGAAAGGGTAAAAAAAAAAAATAAGGCCTCTTGTGCTGATAGTTTGTTAAATGAGTGTGAAATACGATGACTGTGAAGTTAGAGATGAATTACCGTTGATTATTGCCTTTTTTAAAAAAAAAAGAGGAAAGTACATAGTGATTTTAGGAAAAATTTAACCAAACCCATTTCTAGGCAAGGTAATAAAACTAAGTGTATTAATTATAGAGGCATTAGCCTGATTTCTGTTGGAAGTAAATTACTTTTCACGATGATGCTTATCAGACTAAGAGATGATGTATGTAATTTTTTTTTTAAATATCAGTTTCATTTTCGAAAGAGAAGAAGATGAGTCGACCAAGTTTTCATTCTTGGAATAATAATTGGGTAGTATCTGAATCATCAAACTCCTGTAGTCCTCAGTTTAATAGATATTAAACGGACATTGGTAGAATAGCTTTAATGAAGGTCCTATCCGTGCATGACATACCAGATAAGTACAATAAAGTGATTAGTGATAGATACGAAAACAACTTTGCTGCGGTTAAGGTAGGAAATGAGGTTAATAGATGGTTTGGTGTTAAATCGGGAGTTAAGCAGAGTTGTGTTCTATCCCTGTTCATATGGATGTTTTTTTTAGATTTTTTTTTCTAAGGAGCACAGCAAAGCCTATGGGAGAGCTTAGAATGAAGTTATAAGGGTAATATTTTTATCAGAGATAGTGGGTGGAATAAAGATTAAAAATGGAATAGCCAGGGCCCAGGGAGTTTTTTCACAGGTGAAAAGAAGTTTTGAAGAAATGAAAGATCAAGTCTGAACCCAAGATTAGAACATTGAAAGTAATGGTAATGACAGTGGCCTAGCGTGTCTCTAAAACGTTGCTGCTTCGGAAGGCAGAAGAAGATTTGTTGAAGGTTTTCCAGAGGAATTGTCCATGGTTAGTTCCAGGAACACGTTCGACTGACCGTATGCTAAACAACAAGCTGAATGGAAAATGTGCTTCTATCCCACTATTTAGGCTATAATAAAAGGCAGATTGAAAGTGGTAGAGCATGTTTTATGGACGAAGGATGAAAGATTGCCAAAGATTTTGCTTTTTGGCTATCCACCTGGAGTCAAACAAATAACAGGCCGTTTACGAATGGGGTGGAAAATGAATAATTTATAGGAGATTTGAATTTCGTGGGAAGAGGAAAAGAGTGAAGCTTTGAACAGTTTGGGTAAATAAAGAGCGTGCTCTGCCTTGTTGGCCTACGGTATTATGATGTTGTAGTGAGTTGTTATTAGTAGTTTGTAAGTATTTTGGATCCAAATCGGAAAACAAACATCTATAAAAATCTAGAACAAATTTCTTCCGTTCAAAACGGCTAAGAGGTTAGGAATAGGGACCAGAAAGAAAATATAAAGAGCGTAATAAAGGCGATCAAGCTTTTCTTTATCAAAATAACGTCTTTCTCTGGAGGGAAGTTTCCCTAGCACTTTCCTAAAGCCTCCTTTATTGATTGATCGCAGGTATTAGTGGCGAAAATAACAATCAAGGTCTAAGCAATTGGGATTTTGATTCAGGACAGCATAGAATCTAATGGGGGGATCGACATAATGGTAGATTAGCCCAATTCCAATGCTCTCCGAAACCAATTCGACTGGAAGATAGAAGTTCAAGTGGGACCACAGATGTATATGATCACTAATGTATCATATGCCTTGCATGGGAGACGGATGAGAGGAATAATCACTAGCATGCCATGGGAGACGTCAACGACGATATCCTAAAGCTCAGAAAAATTTGTAAGCAGTAATATGAAGATCACATGTAGAACCTGAATTACGTACATATAAAAGTAACTTGGATTTTGAAAGAACAAATGTCGTTGGGTAGTTAGGACTAAAGAAATTGCTTTAAGAGGGCACCATCATTTTTGAGATATGTCCTAAAGTCATTACTCGCCACTAATGATTTATAGACAATTTAGATTCTCGGAAAGACCTGTAAGCTAATGATTTAGAAATGATAGCTTGAAGCTATTCGATACATTTCCCATTAATGTATTCCTACGTTTTACAATGATGTGTTTTATAATAATTTAATACTATAATTTAATGATGGCAATAATTTAACAGTATAATATTTTAATAATAATAATAAGATAGTAACAATCTAATGATATGTATTTTCTGAGTTAGACATTTTGTTGTTGAAAATTGCTTCCTCTAGTAAGGATAAGTAAAGTCCCTAGCCCTAAGGTGGATCTAAAGGACAACCCGGTAAATAGAAAACTTGTGACCTTTTAGTCCCCTCCCCGTAAAAAAAATATATGCTACTCTCTCTCTTTTCGCACATAGAGCAAGATGTTAAAATATGAAAATATAAATTACTAATTTTGTCTAATATTTACAGGTAGACCTTCTTATGCCGGGTGTTGGTGAAATTGTAGGTGGCTCTATGCGTATTTGGAACTACGACGAGCTTATTGAAGGATACGAGAGAGAGAAAATTGACCCTGCTCCTTATAATTGGTATACAGATCAAAGAAGATTTGGAAGTTGTCCTCATGGAGGCTATGGTCTTGGCTTGGAGAGGTTTCTATGCTGGATGCTGAATAGAAACCACATCCGCGATGTATGTCTATATCCAAGATTCTTAGGAAGATGCAAACCATAAGGTTCTTTTCTTTTTGTTTTTGGACTGCCTTTGTACACCATGGGTACATTTGATTGGCAAAGTTGCTGCTATGAATAAAATTTATCATATTGTATCGAAGCTTTGTAGGTAATACTTGTTAGGGCAAAACTCTCAGTTCTCGGCAGAGCTCAATTTGGTCAAATATTTTTATTAAAAATTATCTTTTCTAAACATTGTCAGCAGGTTTACAATCTGGGATATGATTGTTGTAGACAATTCGGATTGGCCGATAGTCGAGACTAGGCTAGTTGTGTTGCGGAGCAACACTACTGCTTTCGTAGTTTTTTTTTGTTTTTGTTTTGTTTGTTTTTTTCACCGTGATCAGCGACCTGTAGCTCCGAAGTGGTAAGAGTTAAAAATTTGAGATTTTTCAGAGGAAAGGGAAACGTGAAACAGAGTAAAAAAGTTCCAGAGAAGTTCCTAAAATTTCTAACAGTTTTCCATAAAAAAAAATAAAACTGTTTTTTTCTTAGAAACTGTGCGTTGGATGTTTGGCGTCAAGTTAAGACGACCCTAGCTTCGGAAATAAACTTGTTAGAAATACAGTTATGCTGAACTCATGTAGAACTTTCATTTGTCTCTTCGAGAACCGGAGCACAAAATTCCGTAGCTCTTACAGATTTCCCGGAAATAATTCCGGAAAAGTCCGTCTCGTTCCGATTTTTTTTGGAATTTTCTCAAATTTTCGATTTTGGTGTTTCTTATATTTTTATCGAGTAGTGCTATGAAAAGTATGCAAGAAGAAGTGAAGTGTTCTATATACCAAGTTGCTTCGTTCTCTAAGAAATAATTTCCGAAGTTTCGACGTTCTAGAGGTAACTTCTGTTCTGGACCAGCTAGAATTTTTTTTTCCAACGCGGTTCGACAGGTCTCGATCTCCTAACAACTGGAGCTTACAATAGTTTCTCCGAAATAAAATTCCTTCTTTGGGTTTTTCTATTTGGAAGTTTTGTCATGCCCTCGGGGCAATTTAAATTTTTTGGTGAATTTGGTTTGTTTTATATTTTCCTAGTTTAGACCATCAAAAGTTAAGTAGAAAACTATAAGACGTTATTTCCTTATCTCTTCCAGATTTCCCGGAAATAATTCCCGAAATGTGCGTCTCGAAACATAATACTTCGAATTGGCGTCAAGTTAAGACGGCCCTAGTTTCGGAAGTAAACGTTTTAGAGATAAAATAATTATGAACTCATATAGAACTTTTATTGATGTTTTCGAGAACTGAAGCATGAAATTCCGTAGCTCTTACAGATTTCCCGGAAATAATTCCGGAAAAGTCAATCTCGTTCCGATTTTTTGAAATTTTCTTAAATTTTCGATTTTGATGTCTATTTTATTTTTATCGAGTAGTGCTATGAAAGTTATGCAAGAAGAAGTGAAGTGTTCTTTATACCAAATTGCTTCGTTCTCTTAGAAATAATTTCCGAAGTTTCGACGTTCTAGAGGTAACTTCGGTTCTGGGCCAGCTAGAATTTTTTTTTTTTCTCGTTTATTTCTGGACCAGCTAAACATTTTACCAAACTCAGTTTAGTAGGAGCTCGAAATAAAACCATATCAAAGATGCTTCAAGATAACATTCGAAGCCGCATTAGAAAAATGTCCTCTGAAGGACATAATGGAGACTGTTGCTCCGCAACTGTGCCCTAAGGAACAGGTCACAGTTGCTGCAACACTTCCCGTTGGACAGGCAACGGAGGTGTAGTTGCTATTGGCTTCTACAATTTTAGAAAACTTCAAAAGTTACCCTTATAAACCGGAATATTCAAATACAATTTATTATTCTTCACAACACAGGTCTTAAGTTTAATATTGCATGTCCAGGTTTGGGTGATATTTTCTAAGATTATGCTAAATCTAAAAATGTGGATTTACGATTAAGTTTCTCTACTAACTATCAGCACATTTGAAATAGTTAGGAGCGTATAACAACGTTGAACTTCCATTTTGATATCATTCCATAGCCATTTATTTTAGAATAGAAATATATTGAAAACGTGAGAAAATGGGTAAATTTTCCTATTTTTGGGAAGTTTAAATTGTTCTCTAAGAACAAATATAAATGATGTTAGAATTCTGACTTTGATTGGATAGATCTGAAACTGATGAGATTTCTAATAATAGATATAAATAATATTATAATTCTGGCCCAGTGAATGGATAGATCCGAACCTGGATAGATCTCTAATAATAAATATAAGTAATATTATAATTCTGGCTCATTGAATGGATTGATCCGAAACTTCTAAATCTGGTAATATAGGCTCCCAGCCCCTATAATTTGCAGCTTTAGTTTTGTTGCAAAATCGCATGTCCCACCAGGACATAAACCTTACTGGTCAAAAACCCTAGACACGAAGATAAATATAAAATGAACCGTCTAGCATAAAACTATAAATATATAAGACCGTCTAGCATAAAACTTTCACCGATATCGCAAATGAAAGGGAAAATTATTTGCAAATTAACCTCTATTACTTTCCCACTATCAACCTAATAAATTCCCATTTGCAACAATGTCTACATTAGGATTGCGTAGTGTTTCCGTTATTAAAATTTTTATCTTAAATATTATTCATCCAAGGTAATTGAATGTGAGCCGAAGATGAATATGTCTTATTCACACAACCTATCTACGGGCATAAAACGAAAATGTTTTTTTTTCGACGAACATCTAAATTAGCAAAGTGTATTGACCACAGAAAAATAAACTATTCGACATTTTGACACTTGAGGGTGTAAAGATAAGCATCTAGTAGTGTCTAAGGTTAATTTAAAGCTGAAATTTTGGAAGGGTGACTATTTCCCGGAAAGTTATGATGTTGGTAGACTTCAGGATGAAAATTTTAGAGAAACCTTCCAGGAAGAGTTGAATACTAAACTTGAGAGTTTAAAATTGACAATGTGGAAGATGGGTGGAATAATTTTAGAAAAACAACTTGTGAAGTTGCTGATGGTGTCTCAGGGAAGACAGTTAAGACTGCAATTAGGAATATTAGTGAAAAAGCTTTTATGTCTAATAGAGAGTAGAAGGGGTTTGTACAAAAATTATCTGAGTGATAGATAATATAAACACAAAAGGAATGTAAAGAAAGTGGTGAAAGCATTAAAATATGAACTAAGGAGATGTGAAGTGGAGGCCATGCATAAAATTTTTGAGGATGATGATGCTAGACGGCATAATGATAAAATATTATACAGGCATGTCAGTAAAGCGAGAGGGAGTAGTCAATCCGGGCTAGTCCCAGTTAAAGATAGGAATTGTGCTACAATTAGTGATAAGAAAGAGTTAAAGAGAGATGGGTAGAACATTTTTGAGAATGTGCTAAATCGAAACACAGTTGCAGAAAAAGATATAGATGAAAATGAAAAATAATGTAATACCTTGGATGTGAAGGGAGATTTGTTTTATGGGGAAGAATTAGCGACAGTACTAAAAGATTTAAAAAAATAATAAGGCTCCAGGCGCTGATAGTGTGATAAATGAGTCTATTCAATATGGTGGCATGACGTTAGAAATAAGCTACTGAAGACTATGAATATGATTTTTGAAAACGGGGAAGTACCTAATGATTTTAGGAAAACCTAAATTAAACCACTGTATAAGAATGGTGACAAGATTGAGTGTCGTAATTATCGAGGCATTAGTGTGGTCTCTGCAGGTAGCAAATTACTTAGTAACATGATACTTCTTATGCTGAGAGATGCTGGAGACAAAGTTTTAAGAGAAGAACAGTGCGGTTTCAGAAAAGGTAGAGGATGTGTCGACCAAGTTTTCACTCTTACGTTAAAAATTGAGAAGTCTCTTCGTCGTCAAACACCTATGGTCCGCAGTTTTATCGATTATGAGCAAGCGTTCGATTCTGTTGATAGAAGAGCTTTAGCAAAGGTCTTATCCTTATATGGTATACCAGTCAAATACATTACAATGATTTGTGCTATGTACGAGAATAATACTACTGCAGTTGAGGTAGGAAATGAGGTTAACAACTGGTTTTATATTAAATCAGGAGTTAAGCAGGATTGTCTTCTATCCCCCTTTATACGGACCATTTAGATGGACTTCGTCTTAAGGAGCACAGGAAAGGCAATTGGAGACTACGGCCTCAAATGGAGAGGAAAAACTCCTCTGGACTTAGATTATTCTGATGATTTAAGCATATTAGATGAAAGTGTGAGCAAAATGAATGAATTTTTTAGAGGTGTTGCGAGTTCAGGGCACTAGAATTAGTCTGAAAATTAATCTAAAGAAGACTTGGTCACTAAGGCTAGGAATAAGTGAAGATGAAAAGGGCTCGTTGGGTAACGAAAAGATTGATCAGGTGAGCAGCTTCGCTTACCTTGGTAGAATTATTAGTAAAGACGGTGGGAGCAGCGAAGATGTTAACAGTAGAATAGCTAAGGCTCAGGTTGTTTTTTCATTGTAAAAGAAGCTTGGAAGAATAAGAAGATGAGTATGCAAACCAAGATTAGAATATTGGAAGCTACAGTGATGACAGTGGTCAAATATGGCTCTGAAGCTTGGGCGCTCCAAAAAGCGGACAAAAATTTACTAGATGCTTTCCAGAGAAATTGCCTACGGACTGTTCTGGGTACCCGGCTGACTGACCGTATTTCAAACAATAGGCTGTACGAAAAATGTGGCCCAATCCTGCTTTCTAGGGTTGAGATGGCTAGGCCATGTACTGTGGATGAAGGATGACAGATTGCCGAAGATTATCCTTTTTGGCCAACCGTCTGGGGCTACTCGGAAAGCAGGTCGTCCTCGTCTGGGGTGGGAGGATGTCATAAATAAAGATTTAAAGGAAATGGGAAATAAAGGAACTTCCTGGGAGGGTGTAAAGAAGGAGGCCTTGAATAGATTAGGTTGGAGGAGCTGTGTTTTGCGTGCGCAGCTGTGTTTGCCTCAGGCGGCTTGGTGCTGCAGTGAGTTATTAGTAGTAGTAGTAGTTGTAGAGTGTGAAATTAACTTTAAAAGTTAATGCTAATGGAAAGGTGTCGCTTCGATTAGGAAAAATTTGAGGACAAAGTGGTGATGTTGGGGGCCAAAAAGATTTACCAATAGATAGTTTTGCTTAACTAGGTAGCAGTATTAGTAGGTAGGCGGATGCGCCGAAGATTCTTGTTCCTAAGCTAGAAATATTTTTTCAGATTTGAAAGTTTTTTTTTTGCGCCAAAAAAAGTTTCGTCAAATTATTAACAATAACAGAGACGGTGTAAACAGGCCTATACAGACGTGTTTTCTTCCAGAAAAGGCAGCAAATTCTAGGAAGTTTATTTTAAAAATTTCAAAAATTATTTTAAATCTCTTATTTTTTCTATCATTCTAAAAAAGGTACATCAGCGAAGCTGGCTTTTTCATAGAAAAGATAAGAGCATTCTTGGCAAATTATTTTCAGTTTCTCAAACTGAGATACTCAACGAAGGCAATAATTGATACTCAACGAAAGCCAAGCAGTATATTAAGTGAGTTAGCAACTCCACGAATGCTATATCGAAAACGTTCAAACATTTTGCGCCAAAAAAAAGTTTCGCCAAATTATTAACAATAACAGAGACGGTGTAAATAGGCCTATACAGACGTTTTTTCTTCCAGAAAAGGTCGAAAATTCTAGGAAACTTATTTTAAAAATTTCTAAAAGTATTTTAAATCTCTTATTTTTTCTATCATTCTAAAAAGGTACATCGGCGAATGATAAGCTGGCTTTTTGATAGAAAAGATAGAGCATTCTTGACAAATAATTTTTCAAAAATTGATACTCAACGAAGGCAATAATTCATACCCAACGATGGCCAAGCAGTATATTAAGTGAGCTAGTAACTCCACAAATGCTATATCGAAAACGTTCAAACATTTTGAAAAATATCTACAAACATAAATACCAATTTACTGATTAAAGGCATACATTTTATTTTGTAAAACGTTACGTCTTAGAACATACATAGATATTACTTTGAGTAGCTAAATGTCAAACAAAAATCTACAAGAAAACAGAAGAATAAAAGAAAACTTCCAAATTTCTTCGTTCAAGGAATAACTGTAGACAAATTTTGCTTGTTAAATTTTAACACTGTATTTATAAGTCCTTTTCAAAGGTTTTAATGTTAAGAGTAACATAGCCATCAACACAGAAACATCCCCCCCTCACGGCCCATCTTAAGTCTAATCATGCATGAAAACCACGATTTTCTAAGACTTTTCTTTTGGTTGTTTCAAAATCACGAAGTTTTTACGGCAGTACCATGTTTCTGTCAGTGTTGTCACGTTGAACTGCAAAAATAAATAAACAAAACTAGCTAGTTAAATTTGACAACCTTCAAGTCTGTACAATGTCAAACATTAACAACAACAGCAAATCAAATAAACACGGCACGAAGGCACCTGAGGCCAACACAGCTACATACGCTCTTCCTCCATCCCAACCTATTCAAAGCCTCCCTCTTTACACCCTCCCGAGAAGTTCCCATTTCCTTTAAATCTTTCTTTATGACATCTTCCCACCCCAGACGATGACGACCTACTTTCGGTTTAGCACTAGACGGTTGGCAGAAAAGGACAATCATCGGCAATCTTCCCTTCTTCATCCGCAGAACGTGCCCTAACCATCTCAATCTTTCTTTCATTATAGCCCAAGAAAGCGTGATTGAACCACAATTTTCGTACAACCTACTGTTTGAAAATCGATCAGTCAGCCTAGTACCCACAACAATCCGTTGGCAATTTCTCTAGAAAATATCTAGTAAATCTTCATCGCTTTTCGGAGTGCCCATGCTTCACAGCCATATTTGACAACTGTCTTCAAATGAAAGCTATTTGGTACCACGTGGTTTTAGCTGTATTTTTCACCAACGAATTTTAATTTGGCACTTACCACTAGGGACAACAGCATTCCTTCATACGGGCATGTTTTTAATTAAAATTTAATTCCTAATTTTTTAAATATGTATGGTTGTGTGAGTTTCTTCTTGAGTAGTGCAAACAGTTATGTTTGGTATTCACTGTCCTTGGTACTTCAAATTTTTCACTCAATAATATTTTTCCGCGAATGATGTGGAAGAAAGGGTGAGATAATATAGGTGACGTTTTACGCAAGTTTGGTTGCCAAAAATTGTGTCTTCTGGCGAACCAGCTAGAACTGAACGAGTTTAAGGACATCCTCGACAAAAGAAGTAGGAACTTATTGGGACAGACTAAAAAGTAAACGCTCTGAACAGAGGGGAGCGGGATCGTCTTTGTTAGCCTCAAGCGACTTGGTACTGCGTTGAGTTGTTCGTTGTAATAACTGTTTAAATCCATTTCTATTAATTCCACCTATTACAATCATCGGCTTCATATCATTCTAAAGATCGGTGTTTCTTTTCAAAATATATTTTTTGAATATTTTGCTTGACGATCATTTTTGCACTAAAGTAATTTGTATTTTTCTTATAGCGATCTGTTAATTTCAAGTTCACTATTAACGATACCTATTAATTTGAAAAGTTTCCAACTGCAAAATTAAGAAAGATGGCGTTTAGATTAATCATCAAAATGAGTCTGCGTCACTTCGCATCCGCTCCTCCAAGTTGCTCGAGTTTTTAGCAGCAAGGTAGAACTAGAAAAATATACCTGTTTGCAAAACTATAAGCCATCGGAAAATAGAGAAAAATTAATTTACCAAAAATGAATGTCTCAACCAGGAACTTGTTTTAAAGTCAGTAGTTTATGTGCAAAAAAAAAAATCTCAATTTAGCAGGGTATAACCAGAAAAAAACTTCAATCTTTGTTCATGAAATAGCAAAAAAAGATATAATGTAGCTTCAAAATAGACATAATGTAAACGTTTAATATTGTATCATAGAACAATAGTAACCAAACAATAGCACCGGGAAAGAAGAACGAACTTTATTTACAATCGTATCTATATTAAGATTAATAGTTGCTAAATGAAGTCTTAACACTTTAAAAGTCTGTCACTCGGCCTTTTCTCTCCCAATCTCCATACCTAGTTGGCTCTGGACCTTTTGGACCTCCAACCTCACCAGTATTTGGATTTGTGTTGTCTGGCCATGGTTTCAGTGGCTCCTTTTCTTGGAATGGGTGTTGACCTTCTTCAAGTTCATCCAATTTTCCTGAAAGTGTTGGGTTTTAATTATCTTTCAAAATAGGAAGGAGGTAGGAGGTAAAGTGTAAACTCTGTTGGCCTTAAAGACCAAACTAATTCATTGCAGTTTTGGGCCCTTTTGGGTCCCTTGTTTTGGGACTATTTGTGAGCTGAAATAAAACTTAATCTTGTGCATTATTATAGGCGTACTCCATGTCCGTTTTGAAAGTGAAGGGAGTCAAAACACAGGCTAAAATATGTTAAGCCAAACTTTTTTAGTCTTCAGGGGAGAAAATTATTTTGGAAGGATAACATGAAACTGGAGTATTTAAAATTTGACAAAGTACAAGATGGTTGGAATAATTTTGGGAAATTAGTTCGCAAAGTAGCTGAAGACGTAATGGGGAGGAAAGTTAGAAACGGCTTTACGACTATTGGCGAAAATGTTTAAAGCTTGATAGAAAAAGAGGAGGGGCTTGTACAAGATGGTATAAAATTTCCGAATATCTGGAAGCTACAGCTAGAGGGTATAGTAGTAAAAAATTATATTGACTAGCTAAGAAATTGAGAGGAAGTAGTCAGTCAGGATGTGTCCCAATTAAACAAAGAAACGAGGCCTAGATTAATGATAAGGAAAGTGCTAAAGAGAGATGAGGTGAACCATTTGAGAATATCTTAAACCGTAGTAAAACTGACATAAGTGATACAGAACAGAATAAAATTAATTTTTGACAATTTAAAAATGACAATTTAGATTTCTATAATGAAGAATGTCCCTCACTAAAACTCTGCTCCTATCTTGACAGCCTTTTTTCCAAACGGCATTTTACTCGTTTTGTCAATAGAGACCCCTTTGGTATCTAAAAACTTCAATAACTGGTTACTATGGATGTTCAACTTAGAGACGTAATCTAATTAGTTAGAAAAATGGCATTGCAAAAAGACATCAAAAATCAATTTTTATATATGTTGCATAACATATGTCTAGGGAAGTAAACAATAGTGAAGTAAACCTAATGAAGTAAAGGAAGTAAACAATATTCATAAAACATATTTTATTCACGGTTATATAGTAGAGTTGTGGGTTCTTTGGCTGGTAATATGTGAATCCTCTTGATATCTGTTGAAAGACAAGCCTATTCAGAGACCAGCATAGACTGGGCAAAGTGGACAAGAATCCAGGGCATTCTGCATTTCCGGTTGACTATAATTTTATGACAGAAGTCTACTAATATTTCAACGTTGTTTTTTTGGGGATTTTGTACATTACCGAACCTTGATTGACCTTAACAAAAATTTACTTGGACGAAATGGGGCATGTTTCTTGGTATGAATCACCTTCAACAATTACGTTCATCCTTGGTAGAATTTTGTCCACTTTTAAGACCTGTGCGTTTGTACTATTTATCCCTTATTTGGACGATCTGGTGTATGTCTGCTGGTATGAATCACCTTCAACAACGGGGTTCATCCTTGGTAGAATTTTTATCCAGTGTTATCACCTGCAGTGCATTTGTATTATCTTATCCTTTTTCAAAAAATAGTCATTTAACAAAACATCAAAAAGAAACAGTAACTTTATAGTTTTTTCAATTAATAAAATTTCAATTTGAAAAGTAGTGCTTTTTGACATGAAAACCGCTTTGAAAAAGCTTGCTTTTAATTCAATGCAACTTTTCTTTGTTTTAGTCCCTCTATTTATTAAAGATGTCACAGAATTAAAAACTATTTCAGTGAATGCCAGAGACATTGGTAAGTAAAAAACGATTATGCAAAATCGCATCACCTTTAATTTTTAATTTTATTTTAAGGGCTATGTTTAATTTTCAAATTAAATGCGTTACTGGGCCATTAATGGCTCATGTTAATTTTCGCACATACGTTAATTACGACTGGTTGATCGAAAAAAATAAGTGGGTTGAACTCATGTAAATATTTGGAGGAAGGGTGGTCATCAAATATCCACTGCTTTGCAGCAGAAAGTTGAAAAATCTACAACTAAATGCTTTTTTTTGTCCAATGTCACATAGGCCACAATTTAAAATTTCGGGCCATTATCCCAACTCCTCAGCGACTTAAACACCTGTTAAGAAGGCAAACTCTTCAGGGCTTTGATATTGCCAAATTCTGGAAGATACTCTATTATACTTCCCAGTTGTTTGTTTAAGAAAATCAGCAGTACATATACAGACAGCACCTTTAGCAGCACAAAGCATATCAAGAACGGTATTTGATTTTTTGTCAAGTTTTCAGTAAAATGGCTAAATTTGTGTATAAATATGTAATACATTTATGTAATATATAGCATATAATGGTTGAAAAAATCCTTTGCTTCAATCCAGCAATGTCTTGTATCTTATCTTGATACATGACATCTTTTACATAAAACCATAGAAATTCCAAGGAAATGACATCTTGCAAATGCAGTGACCATGGAATTGACTCAAGAATTGGTCTGGAAGCGTTTGAGTAAGGAACTGACAAACATACAGTCCCCAATGTGTTAGAGCACCATCTTATTGAAAAATGATAGTTAGTTGTAGTTCCATCAGCTCTGATGCCACATGTTCAATGTTGTCACTTGGCCAAAGTTCTCATAGAGGACCAAAGCATTGATGTCACTACAAACTTTAATAAAGAAAAATTAATAAAACAAAACAAAATTGGTTAAAACATCTTGCTAACTACCTTTGTAATATTTTTTCAAGTATAAAAAGAATTTACGGACACTGTAATATTGCTCTGATAGTATTTTTGGCAGATAAAGTATTGATTCGCATTAAAATGGAGTGGCAACCCTGGTTCTAATAATTTTTAAATGGCTGGGTCACTTGCTACATTATGTTTGGACAGACTACTGTCCATAAGCATTCAAGTTTTTGTCTTTAGATAGATAAAATATCTTTGGTCAAGCAGAAAAAATTCATAGCAATTCTGTATTTGTAGATGTTACAGACCAAAAAAAAAGAAGATCAAAACCAAACCAATTTCAAATGAATGCAATAAATAACTATCATAGCAACACAAGGTCACTGAGGGGTTAATTGGAATTACTGAACATTTATATAATACTACTATAAAATTTTTAGCTATAAAAGTAGGTGCAAGCTCACAGGGGCATTGATTCATGAAAATAAAGGGGGAAAGGATAGACAATTTTGTTGTTTTCTGAAAATACAAAAAAAATGGTATTTCTCAATGAAAACACAAAAAACAGTTTTTTCGTAGTCTAGCCCTCCACACCCTCCTCATTGATGCCTCTGCAAGTTCATAAAGTCTGTATATTTTCAACATTTCTTCAAAATCCTGGGAGGGGCAAAGTTGGAGCCAATTTTCTCAAATCAGGTAAAAATAAAACTAAAAACTGAAAAATGAGCCATTTGGTACCATGAAAGTACTATATAAGACTACAAAAGTACCATAAGGATAGTTTATAGTACCATAAAGGTAAATATATACTAAAGAAAACTGATCCATTCCTCTTGATGCTTGAATTACGTAGGTTTATCTTAATTTTGACAAGATTTTTGAAGAAACTAAATTTTCGGCTAGGAGGGAGGGAGAAAACTGAGGTCTGGGAGGGGCAGTTGCACTTCCTGCCCCATAGCAAATTACAACCCTTTTTTACAGGCACTGAATATGAGCATACAAGTAACATATTTCATCAATACAGCTAATCAAACAGCTTTAGAATATTTTTCCTTTCAATTTATCATCCTTCCATTCTAATAAGAATGATTAGACCTATAAAGACCTATCAACAGTAGTGTAGAAAAGTGGCATAATTGAATCTTACCTATGGGTGTTTTCTTTCTCTTTGGTGTAACTCCACATCCTTGTTCACTCTTTTCTGTAGTCTCTGCTTCTGTATTGTGCTTCCTTAATGGTACAAGCTGAAGAAGCCTGGCATGACCTATAAGAAGTAGGTGAAATAATTAAGTATGTAAAACAAATGCAAGAAGTGACTCAAACGTCTCTAGTTTTCATTTTTATTATATTCTTTGATTCCGACACCTCTATGTAACGTCTTTTTATCAGCGTCTCTGCATATTTTGATGCACTTCAGGTTGCCTTCAACCAGGCATCTGCACAACCCTTGAGGTTGTCCTTTATCAGCTTTGAAGGGATACTGAGATTCACTCAATGAGGCATTTAAGGTTCTCTACTTAACCATTGAAAGAGCTAGAATTTATTTAAGACCAGATCTAGTTAGTAGGGTTGAGGAACCAAAAGCATCAATACTTTTCTCGTCAATGTAACCACTGACAAGCCTTTTTAATGCTATTTTTCTTGTTTATTTTTCTCTTGGAGTTAATCAGGTTCTTTTAGGAAACACATGCAGATCCAAAAACCACTTATTACATATATACTGTATATACATAAAAAAAGAAGAATAAAGCTAGTGCTGGTAGTTAATACATAAATACATGAAAATTCCTTTCCTTCTCCTAATCTATTGTTAGTTTCATTACAGATACTTTTGTAAATGTTGACTTTACCTTACAATGAACTTGAGTAGCTAAAATAACTAAGTAGTTTGGTTTTGGGGCATATTAAAACAAAATGAATTGGATTTATTGTTGTGCATTATAGGAAAATGGCTTTTACTAAATTTTACTAATCAGAAGGGATTACAAACTATTTGCAATAACAGTATATTACTAATTATTTCCTCAATTTGTTAATACTTTTGCAAGTGAAGTGAACCAGGCAGTACTCTCTTCACTCATGCATAAACACAGGGGAACAATTAAAAGCCAAGCTCGAGTCTGTATTTGTTCATTTCTTTTTCACTTGACAAAGTATTTACTTTGTCAAATGAAAAAGATAAGTGCACTTAATAATTTTTATTTGACCTCTGATTTTAGCAGTGTTTCTGTCACCAAACAAAAACCACTAGCTGAATTATTCTAGAAAACTTCTATAACAAATTAAATTATTCATAAAGTTTTAGTTTCAAATTAAAATATTTTGACAAATAATGATAAAACTTGACAAGTTTTTTTTCCCCATCATAGTAAAAGCTATTCTCTAGCTTTAAAATCAATATTATACTTTTACATAAGTCCAAAATTTTGAAATGTGGTTTATACTTTTTTCCTAGACTTCTGACCAATTAATACATTTGCTAGATAATAATTCAATAGTCTCAAGGTAGCATAGAATCACAAATAGACATTTTACAGGAACCATGCCTGAATGCAGGTTTAAAAAAATAATTTGCCTTGCTTTTGGCTTACTTTGCATGTATGTTTCAAAGTTAAAGGCTTCAAAATAAAGTTGAATCAAAGACTTACCTTGGCTGGTTTTGCAAGCATATTTCTAGTACATTTCAAAATTATAGGCTTAAACAAGCTCTGATGAAAGGTTTGTCTTACTACTGGCTTGTTCTCCAAACTTATTTCAAGTATAACTTCAATCTTGCATGCTTGAAACAAGGATTTGTCATGTTATTGAATCACCTTGCAAGCCTGTCTCACAAGTTTATTTCAAAGTTATAGGCTTGAAACAAGAATTCATCATAGATTTTCCTGTTTTGTAAACTTTTTTCATGTATATCTTCAATCTTAAAAGTTTGAAACAAAGATTTGACTTACTGTTTGCTTGTTTGGAAAGCCTGTTTAAACTTGTAAGCTTGAAACAAGCTTCAGTCTGACGTATTTCTAGGTTTCTTTAGTCTTTGTTATTAGCTTGTTTTGCAGGTCTGTTTCAGGTAATTGAAAACTGCAGCTTACTTGAGCCTCAAATTGAGCTTGCAATAAGGGAAATCAGACAACAAGCAGGCTTGAAGCAAGCTTGATCTGATCAGTAGCTTAATCTGAGTTTACTTTTACAAGCTTATTTGCCTTTCACAGCTCAATTCATGCTAGATGCAATCAAAGATCCTAGTTGGGTCAGTATCCATACTATTTTTTTGCTCTTCTTGCTCTTTTTTTTTATCTTAGATCTATTGGCTATTTTTATGGTGCTTATTTTACTGCTTTCCTAGTTGGTTCCTAGTAGTTAGTTTGCTAGTTCCTAGCAAAGTCCCTAGTTGGGTCAGTATCCATACTTTTTTCCCCTCTTCTCTTCCTGCTCCTTTTTATCTTAGATCTATTGGCTATTTTTATGGTGCTTATTTCACAGCCTTCCTAGTTGGTTCAGTATCCATACTATTTTTTCCCTCTTCTTGCTCTTTTTTTTATCTTAGATCTATTGGCTATTTTTATGGTGCTTATTTTACTGATTTCCTAGTTAGTTCTTAGTTTGCTAGGTCCTAGTTGGGTCAGTATCCATGCTATTTTTTCCCTCTTCTTGGTCATTTATATCTTACATCTTATGGCTATTTTTATGCTGCTTATTTGACTACTTTCCTAGTTTGTTCCTAGTTGTTAGTTTGCTAGTTCCTAGCAAAGTTCCTAGTTGGGTCAGTATCCATACTATTTTTCCCCTGGGAAGGTATTTTGAAGCAACTACTTCTACTCCTTCTCCCTCTAGAGGGCCCTGACTTTTGATGACCTTTAAAAATATGGTGTTATAAAATTGAAACCTTACAAAATAGATTGTCTGCTTAATTGGAGCATAACAAAATTGTTCTCAGGTTCATAACTTTGCTCAATTCTATTTTATATGGTTTTAAAAATATACAAATACATTTCCTATAGGCCTATTTTGAAAAAAAAAACACTGATATGGCTCAAATTCTACTCAAATAACAGTAATTGCATTGTCAGAACTAAAGGTAGAGAAAAAGCAACTAGTAACTGAAAATTAAGGTAAAATGTTGTTTTGTCAAGATTTCCATAGGTAATAGACATGTCATTTAGGCAAATTTCAGGGCCTTTAGAGAGAGAAGGAGTGGAGGTGAGTACTTTAAAATACCTTCCCAGGGCATATTTTAGACTGTAGACCCATCCCTGAAAGTTTCATTTTCCTAACCTAAACCCTTTCTGAGATAGCAAGAAGTTAATTAATTAGAATTTTACTATTCCAAGATAGCAAGAAGTTAATTAATTAGAATTTTACCATTAATGCAATTAACAAAAATTTTCAACAATAATCCCTGAAATTTTCATTTTCCTAACCTAAGCCCTTTCCAAGATAGCAAGAAGTCAATTAACTAGAATTTTACTGAAAGAAACTCCTGGTATTGGAGACTATGCAGTGTAGCTTTATTTTATCTTAACTTTTACTTGTCTCAGCTTGATTCCTAATAGACAAGACATTTTTACTTTGAGTCTTGGTGCAGATATTCCTCCTTATTTTGACATTAGGCTGCAAGACTGCATTGGCCTACCTAGGCTACACAGGATGGCTTTATCTGATTACTGGAGCTACTGAATGCACTCACATTTCTGAGCAGCTTAATCCTAGAAGAATTTGAGTCTTGTTGCAGAGATCCTCCTTATTTCGACATTAGGCTGCAATGGCCTACCTAGGCTACTTGGGATGGCTTTATCTGATTACTGGAGCTATTGAATGCGCTCACACTTCAGAGCAGCTTAATCCTAGAAGAACCAAAGAAATAAAAATGAGTCAATTTACCAGCATAATTTCGGATTATAGAAGTGAATTTCAAACAGACTAACATCATTAGATAATGTCTTTGAAAAATGTCCTTGTATTTCAAATCCTGCGCGGTAATTATGAGTGCGAAATAAGACCGAAACACAACAATTAGAATTTGCGAAGAATAGGCCAAATTGCTGCCGTCCGACCACATTTACTTAGAATTTAAAAGAAACAACATGTTGTTTCGTTTCACGCTCTGTTAGATAGGGAAACTTCAATAGGAGGATATAAAACTACTCATTCTAAGAACAAAAGGATAATTCGTCGAATAGCGATGAGCAATGAGGCAGCCAGTGTAAAAAGTACGAATATGTTGGCAAAATACCTTTGCGTTGCCACCCTTAGTGCAGACAAGAAGTATAAAACAGAAAAGCCTGGTTCAACGTAGAATGAAAGCTTTAAATAAAAGACAAAATTATAGAAAAAGCCAACAAAGGTTCAAATTGTGTGACTAATTTAATACAATACAAGCTATTATCAAATATATGTACTGTGGGAAAAATTCTTTTCAAACAAATTTCCAATGGCCAAGAACCATCTCCCGGATTTTAGATTGTGCTATGAAGCTCTAACTTTATACTTTCCCTATTAGTATTACCTACATTTTTTTCGAGGGAAAAAAGTCTAGCTACGACCGTTCTTGTTTGAAAACAAATTTATGATTAGCTGGATAAAATAAAAAAAAACTATTAAAGATGATATAAGCAACATATTACGCAAACATGTGGCTTTCACTTTTCAAGATAAGCCATTGAATGACCTTTTCAACCTTTAAGCTAACAAGCTATTTTAGAGTTCTAGCACGGCATCCCTACTACAGGCTATTTGAAAAGAAGTAATATTGATTGGTCGGTCAGACACCTTTATTTGTATCAGTTTCTCAAGTATGACGTTCTTAGCTATTGAGAATTGTTTGTAGGAAGTGGCATCAAAAGGTTGCTTTAAATTGTTTTAATATTATTCAGTACATGTATATCATGGTTACTTTATTAGGGACGATCTAGTAAAGAACGATCCAGGGCTCCTAATAAAGAAAACTTTAAAAAGGGCGAAAAAATTTCTGCTGAGAAAATATTGCCATTAGCAGATAATTCAGGAACGGTAATTATTGTTTTGATTATTCTTTTTTCGTTTATTTGGGTTTTTTTAAATTTACTTTCATTTGAAGAATGTTAGTGCACAAAACGGAACAATAAAATCATTCAAGTAATATTATAAATTTATCATAAAGCTATTGCATACAGAATATTCAAGGTATTACAAAAATCTACTTCAAACCACAAATTTTCTTTGTTTCAAAAATGAACTCGAAAAAATAATATCCCAAACATGTTTACCAAATATACCAAAATTGTTAAATACTTCTTGACATAGTATAATCCCGAATCACAAGCCCTTATGCTCTTATGTAAGACTACAACATTAGGAACCTCTCAAAGAGCATCTTTAAGTCGTGATGCAAGGACAAATACAACACTCCAGTTTAGATACATGATAGATACAATCAATATTATACGTTATCTCCTGTTCAAAACTATGTATTCTGCTATAATCCTTTAAAAAAGAAAGAAATTGGGCAGTGAGACCGCTTTTCTTAGTGCTCTGGACATGCAATATGCAAATGTGTACATCCAATAAAAGAAGAGCCAGTGGTTTATCTGGACCTTTAAAGCCTTAAAAAATTCGAAGCGGGTGTATTTATAACTTTTTGCCATCTTTGAATACTTTCCGCTGATTATAACTGCTTGTTTACTGTCTGGATGAGCATTAGTATATCGTAGGCAGCACAATAGCACAAAGAGCGATGTGGGCACAATGAATCGTTTATTAGTTTATTTTTCGACTAGAGCACTTCAAATAGAAGGAGTTGTCGTAGAAACTTCGAAAAGGTCTCATTTGATTGGAAACTGAAAGTTTCAGTGCTCTTTTTAAAAATCAAAGGTGATTGGAGGGCAATAGGAACCCCTTCCCACGCCCATCATTTTTCCCAATCACATCCAATCAAAACTTTTGACATAGCCATTTTATTCAGCATAGTTTACGAATCCATTATTCATGTTTTTGGTATAACAACCCGATCATAGCCCACAGGGTAAGGGTCACAAGTTACTCTAGTTACATACTATTAAAACATAGTTGCCCATTATTAACATACAAGGTTTTTATGGAGAGAATGGTCTTATAAATTTCTGAGTGGGCTCATTCAACTGGAAATCACAAGTTTTAGTGCCCCCTTTAAGAGTCAAAAGGGATCAAAGTGTAACTAGCCCCCTTCCTCCACTTCCTCTTTTCCCTAAGTGCATTCGATACAAATTTTGAGATAGTCATTTTGTTCAAAATGGTCGAAAGATCATATAACAAGCCTTCGGGGCTGAAACAACCCCCCAAAGCCAAGAGGTAATGGTTTAGGTTATGCCACGGAGGCATATAAAGTTTTTTGGAAGGGGTAGTTGTATACACTTTTGAGAAGGGCTCATTCAATTTGAAATTGAAAGCTTTAGTTCCCTTTTAAGAGTCTTGGTGATGGAGAGCAAATACCCCCCTCCCAAACGCCCTCTTTCCCCAAACGAATGTAATCGACATTGTGAAACAGTCATTTTGTTCAAAATAGTCCAAAGGACACAGAACAATGCCTCCAGGGTTGACATATCCTCCGAGAGCCCAAGGGCAAGCGCCTTAAGTTACATCCCGTGAGCTTATGCGGCTCTTACAGAATAAGCGGTTGTATAAACTTCGGATGGAGCTAATTTGGTTGGAAATTGGAAGTTCAAGTGCTCTTTTTAAGAGTCAAGACTGATTGAAGGGCAACCAGACCTCCAATCTTTCATTTCCCAAAACACGTCTAATCCAAATTTTGAGAAAGCTATATTGTTCAGCATTATTGAAAAATCATGTATTTATGCCTTTGGGGATGTCAACCCTCCCACAGCCCTCAGGGCAAGGGCTGTAAGTTAGACAATTTCTTCATTGCTTACACATAGTATATGTCATTGAGAAAGTTAGCTTTGTGTGAACTTTACTTTCCAAAAAGACGGAGGCCTTCAGATAAGCTTTTCAGAGACTGTTCAGTAGAGTGTGAATCTACACAAAAACATTTTATATTTTCATCTGGGCTGTTAAAAGGGTATAGCTCAAGAATGATCGAGTATAATAATTTAGAACTTTCAGCAAATTACAAGGGAGATGGTAAATTGACGAAAAAGGCAATATTTCCACTCTACTACTACTACTACAACTACCTTACTACTACCACTATTACTACTACTACTACCACTACTACCACTGCTGCTACGACTACCTTGTTACTACTGCTAACAATACTACCCCTAAAACTGCTTCTTCCATAGCGAGTACTACGAATATTAAGGATATTGAAAGGAATATCTGAGTAAACGTTGAGATAAAAGTTGATATAGATGAAAACATATCATGCGCATTCAGATTGCAAAGGCAGGCGTATATGCAATATTTTGGAACGGCTTACCGTATCAAGATGAAACTTCTGGTACGTCTTGAATGGGTTGTTCAAACGACCAAATGGCAACATGCACATGCTACTACTTCTGTTAAGAATGCCCTTACTACTGTTTTTGTTAATACTAATACAACACTATTGCTGCTATTACTGCTTCTTTTAGCTACCAAACAAATACCACTGGATTAACGATTTAGTTTTCAAAATGGCAAACCCGAATGTAGGTATACCTACGAATGCTGCTTATTACGAAAAACTTGTTAGATTACTGATGAATATTAATATCATTCTCTTTAAATTTCTGCCAAATAACCTCTCCCCGGACTATTATCTCATAAGCTTCTTCTATTTTTACTATGTTTATCGATAACTCCTTCACGGTGTTAAATTGGAATTGAATATGAATTTTGCAAATGTGTGGATTTGCAAAAGAATGTCAATCTGAGAAATTTTAGATTTACAAACGAACGTAAGTTTAGATTTGTTTAGATTTGACTATCAGAGAAGAGGCTGAACATTATTGTCTGGTCAAATTTTGTTGTAGTAGTAATTGAAGCCAACAGCTCACACTCTTTGTATAACTGGTTAAGAAATTCATCCATCTACAGAGGCATTGCACATGGTATGGCTGATATTCAGATGAAATTTCCCACACCGGCGGGGTCTATTGCCCCCATTTTTTCCCAAACACCCATTAACTTGGACTCTCCCCACAATAAATAATTATTTCTCAAAGTGGACAAAAGAAGTTACCCCGATCCAATTTATCCCACAAAAATTTGCTGAACTTAATCAAAATACATGTAAACACTATTTTACATTTTTTAAAATTATTTAATAACAATTATTAACAAAAAAGTTAACATAAGCAAATTCTCTCCAAACAGCTCAGCATGATATGGAGGAGGTATAACCAAGCAAATAAAAAAACAACTTATAATAAACCTCAAAAGGGGTGTAAAAACAAAACATAACTACAACATCATATACCCTGCTACCCAATGCATCCTTCTTTGACTTGGGCTATGTTTGATTTTCGAATTAAATGCGTTACTGGGCCTTTAATGGCTCATGTTACTTTTCGCACATACGTTAATTACGACTGGTTGATCGAAAAAAATAAGTGGGTTGAACTCATGTAAATATTTGGAGGAAGGGTGGTCATCAAATATCCACTGCTTTGCGGCAGAAAGTTGTAAAAATCTACAGCTAAATGCTTTTTTTGTCCAATGTCACATAGGCCACAATTTAAAACTTTGGGCCACTATCGCAACTCCTCAGCGATTTAAACACCTGTTAAGAAGGCAAACTCTTCAGGGTTTTGATATTGTCAAATTCTGGAAGATGCTCTATTATACTTCCCAGTTGTTTGTTTAAGAAAATCAGCAGTACATATAGAGACAGCAAAAAAAGGATTACCCCTGGTTCCCACTGCAGCGATTTCGCGCAAAATCCTGCGACATGTGACAAATGACGCAAATCGTGTGACAAACGACCCAAAACCATCCATTTTGCTGCAATGTGGGATACGTTGAATAATTTCAACTCATACGACAAATCGCATTCGTTGTGCACAGATAAAGTGCAATAGTCTTTTTCTGAATTTGGCTGAACACTCTCATTGCTTCTGTGAACCAGTGGGGTCAACAAGTTTTTCTGGATCACCACTTATTTGATAGGTGATAATTCCAGGGATTAATGGCCCATCCTTCTGCTAACACTCTTATTTGGCTTAACACTCTTATTCCTTCAGTTTGAGAACCTGATTTAAATTCTTCTAGAGTTTGTTACAGCCTGTGTTTCTTTGCGAACCTCCATCCGATTCTGTCGTACGTCTGTTCTGCCAAAAAATAAATCGTGTCGGGATTGAAGCAGCAGTGGGAACCAGGGGTTAGAGAGCCAAACTTGTAAAATATTTGTTTTTTCATCCAGATGACTACTACAGCTGTCTTCAAAACAACTTTTTTATTTGATAGTAATGAAGAGTGCCGATAAAGTCTTTGATGATTGACACAGTTTATTGCACAGAGATTTACTTAAATATTTTAACGCCATTTATTCTATTGATATTTATAAAATTTACTTATAACTACACTTAATAGACTTCATCAAAGTTTTTAGACCTTGCTGAGCAGAATTGCAATCTAAAATTTTGATCAGACGATATTTTTTGGGGAGAGGAGTGTCTGAGGGGTACTAGCTGCCCTCCAATCTTTCTAGTCGCTTAAAAAGAGTACTAGAACTTTTAATTTCCTTTCAAATGAGTCCTCTCCGAATGTTATAGGACCATTGGTTCGATATGATCCCCCCTGAAAAAGAAAATAAATAAACACACATCCATGGCAAAAATTACTTAATTTCACATTTTTGTGGATAGGAGCTTAAAACCTCTTCAATAAGGTTCTCTGATACGCTGAATCTCATGTTATGATTTTCATTAAGGTTCTTGTACTTTTAGGGGGTATCTTTACCATTTTTGAAAATCAGGTAAATTTCCGAAGCTCGTAACCTTTGATGGGTAACACTAGGCTCTATGAATCTTATACTTTTCGAATCAGCATATTAATCCAATTCTTTATATATATATATATATATATATATATATATATATATATATATATATATATATATATATATATATATATTTATATATATATATACATATATATATATATATATATATATATATATATATATATATATATATATATATATATATATATATATTACATAGCTACACTTCGTCACCTATAGCCCTATAGTTCGTTACCACGAAATGTTTCAAAAGAAGCCAAAATAATGTTGCGTGATAAGTCAAACTTAAACGAACCCAAATTAAAAAGAATATTCACTTCAAACATGAATGAAATAGAAAGCGAAACGACCAGACGTTAAATTAATAATCGAGTGAAACAACAAAGACACTAAATAAGAGTCAGGCTACTGCCGGTTGAAATCCTTTAAGGCCAGAACTTTATTAAAAAATTAAATAAAAAAACAAGTTTTTCAGCTAAAAGTAAGGAGCGACACTAAAACTTAAAACGAACAGAAATTACTTCGTATATGAAAGGGGCTGCTTCCTCATCAACGCCCTGCTCTTTACAGTAAAGTTTGACTGTTTCTCTCAACTCTACTTTTTAAAACAGTAAAAAACTTTAGCGTAAAGAGCGGGCATTGATGAGGAAGCAGCCCCTTTCATTTACGAAATAATTTCTGATCGTTTTAAGTTTTAATGTCGCTCCTTACTTTCAGCTAAAAAGAACTTGTTTTTTTATTTAATTTCTGAACGTTTTTGAATCAATGCATGTTTTAATTTTTGCTCTTCGTAGAGGAATAATTAACACGAAATTTGCAAGTTTATTTTTTCTTTTTTTTTGGCTAAATGGCTTTCTCATGGTTTTGATCGAATGATTTTGAGAAAAAAGGGAACGGTGGAGGAAGCTTAGTTGCCCTGCGATTTTTTGGTTACTTAAAAAGGCAACTAGAACTTTTAATTTTTTACGAATCTTTTTGTTAGTAAAAGATAAAGGTAGCATATAAATTACCACGTAACGAACTTTTGTGATCTCATGCTTTTATTACATATATGAGGGGTTCACCCCCTCGTCACTATCTCGCTCTTTACACTAAAGATTAAATTTTGTCCCAATTCATTAAGAATGACCTCTGAATCACAAAAGCCGTAGAATAAATAGTTGAAATCACTAAAAATGCTTTAGCGTAAAGAGTGAAGTATTAGGAGGAGGAGAGCCCCTCATAACCGTAATAATTTCTGTTCGTTTTGAATTTTAATGCTGCTCCTTATTTCTAGTTTCGAAAACTTTTCATATTTATTTTTTTCATTGTTTTTTTTTAATACTGCTAGAAAATCCTGCGCTCCCTTCATAGAAATTTTCTTCCCCCATAAAAAACTCCTCGATGGAAAGTTCCCCCAGCATATCCCCTTTTTTCAACCCCTCCCCCAAGCATTGGTCAAAATTTGTAGCTTGTGGACCCTCCCATGGGGACTGTGGGGGAGTAAGTCGTCCCCAAAGACATAGTTATAAGGTTTTTCAACTACCCTGAATAAAATGGCTATCTCAGAATTGTGATCCGCTGACTTTAGGAAAATAATTAGCGTGGGAGGGGGCCTAGGTGCCCTCCAATTTTTTTTGGTTACTTAAGAAGGGCACTATAACTTTTCATTTCCGTTAGAATGAGCCCTCTTGCAAGATTCTAGGACCACTGGGTCGATACTATCACCCCTGGGGTAAAAACAACAACAACAAAAGCAAAAAAAAACAAAAAAACAAAACAAAACAAAAACAACAAAAATGAACACGCATCCGTGATCTACCTTCTGGCAAAAATAAAAAATTCCATATTTTCGTAGATAGGAGCTTGAAACTTCTACAATAGGATTCTCTCATACGTTGAATCTGATGGTGTGATTTTCGTTAAGATTCTATGATTTTTAGGGGGTGTTTCCCCCTATTTTCTAAAATAAGGCAAATTTTCTCAGGCTCGTAACTTTTGATGGGTAAGGCTAAACTTGATAAACTTATATATTTAAAATCAGCATTAAAATGCCATTTTTTTGATGTAGCTATTGGTATCAAAACTACATCTTTTAGAGTTTTGGGTGCTATTGAGCGGCTCGCTCCTTACTACAGTTCTTTACCATGAACTGTTTGAAAAATTTTACTTCCTATTTAATCGCTATACCACTGAATGATTGAAAACTTCAGAGAGTTCCACGAACTATGTTTTAAACAATCAATTAACCAATTGAATCATCGATCGATCAAACAATCAAAAATCAAAGCAAAATGAAAGGTCATTCCTATCCATACTTTCTTTCTTTATATGCATTCCTATCAAGTGGATTGAAAGTCGACTGGTTTGATTATCTATCGATTTATATATTCAAGATATTGCTTCAGCCAACTAAATAAATTACTTTAAAAATTATTAACACCTGTCATAAAATTTTTGAATTAGGTATTAATTTTCAATATGTTGGAATTGAATAGAATCAAAACAAAATAAATATTTTCCTCTTTCCTGAAAACTTGATTAGTATCGTGATTTTTTTTCGTTTCTTGCTTGTGTTTAGACAAATAAAAATTGCAAGTGTTTGAAATACATATTGGTTTCAGTGCAAGGCTAATGATATTCCGGCCTACTACCGACTGAAGGAGGAAAGTGGAAACCCGCACATATTAGTGGTAGCTCTTATTCGGTAACCTGAATTAGTATTGTGGTTTTATTTTGTTGGTTGATGTTGATTTATTACAATATTAATATTCCATTGTATATCTGTCTACGCCGTAAGAATTATTGCAGAGCATCGATCGATCATTTATATAAATATATAACAATAAACAACAAAGAGAGATAAAACTCTACAAAAAGAAAACATCAAACGAGACGACGGCCAGTAGAGAGGAAAGACTAATACAACGCGGATATTTCGCCTGTATCCAAACAAGGCGTCCTCAGCACAAGATAAAAAATTAAAAGAAAACTAAACTAAAAACAAATAAAACCCACCACCAATAATAATAAATACAATTGTTGCTACTTATCCACGTAGGGAATACGAATAGCTTCTTTTCCCTACGTGGATAAGTAGCGACAATTGTATTTATTATTATTGGTGGTGGTTTTTATTTGTTTTTAGTTTAGTTTTATTTTTATTTTTTATCTGGCCGTCGTCTCATTTGATGTTTTCTTTGTGTAGAGTTTTATCTCTCTTTGTTGTTTATTGTCATGTCTGGCCAGTTTGGCTTAAGAACTTTCATAAATATACAAATTTATAATATATATTTAAATGCAACGATCAACTATCGATCGGACGACCATCGATACGTCCAACGTAGACAAAGTGTTATTTTGACAAAGTGTCATCTTAGCGTTAGTTGGCACAGAAATCGAATGATCAAATTAGTTTTTTTTTTTTATGGCTTAATTAAAGAACTGGAATGCGCCCAACAAAAGATTTACTGCAATACTTTTAAGAAAACAAGTATTTTGATCAAAAGGAGTGTATCAAAGGATATTCAAGCAAGATTGGCAAAATTGAAATTAGCAAGAAGTTGGCCAATAAATTAAGGACGTCCGTTAAAGTGAGAGGAAGATGAGTACTGTATTGCACGAAGCCAATTATTCAGGCCAAGAGAGTAGTTGATGACCTCCACATAATCCCTATTACTTCTAATATAAGAAGCTGAATTTTAGTTTTGATCAGAGTCTCAGTTTTCTTGTGATTTAAGAAACAAATAAGCAACGAAGGAAAGATGAAATCAGTAAGTGGACCGTTACTAAATTTAAAAATAGTTAACAAAGAGCAATAAACAGCACATTACAGGCTGCCTTATCAAACAGCTTGTTGTAACAAACTGTTTGATGGAGTGACTCGGCTCAATAGTAACCGAAACTTTAAAAACTAGAATTTTGATATATAAGATATATTTGATATATTATTTGATATATTTAATATATTTGTTATTTGAAATATATTTGATATAGTTTTAATATATTTATTATTTGAAATTTATTTGATATATCTTTAATATATAAATTCCATCAAGTTTAGTTTTACCGGTCAAAAGTTACCAGCCTGAGAAAATGTGTCTTATTTTAGAAAATAGGGGGAAATATCCCTAAAAGTCATTTTTTTTATTGTTTTAAAAAGTTAGTTGTGACAAAGAGTCAAACTTTAGCGTAAAGAGCGGGGCGTTGAGGAGGGGACAAAGCCTCTCATATACGGAATAATTTTTGTTCGTTTTAAGTTTCAATGTCGCTCCTTACTTGCAGTTAAAAAAAAACTTGTTCTTTCTATTATTTAATCAGCTAAAGAACGTTGGAATCTGGTCAGCATGATTAGTAATCCTACCCGTAGGGCTTGAGTTGAGTAATTGTTGGAAATATAACCTAATCTGGGCCAGATACGGCCCAGCTAATTTTAAGGGTACTATCCCTTACCATATTTTAAAGATAGCCCTTAAGGTATGTTGTAAGGATTAACAACACTTATAATAATAGAATATCATAAGCTAATCGATGACATATAAAATACGTTTCTCTAAGTACAACCAAACAACAGGGGTCTCAAGCCAATCTTCTTGTGCTGAAAAGTTATCTTATAATTTTCATCCATAAACCTGAACCTGACGTAAGAGGCTAAAAATCTTGACAGAAGCATGCGTGTTATTAGCTCTCTAGCTTAAAACCACAAGGATATATATATATATATATATATATATATATATATATATATATAATATTTTTATGGAAAGTACAAGCCTACCGCTCACTTTTTCTCTTACTTACCGATTTTCTTTTTTATTATTGATACTATTATATTTTTTTTGGTCATAAGAATATCTGAGAATGAACATTTTTTGTTTATAAATGTTTCATCAACCGTTTATATGATTATCTACCTGTGTCATTTTCCCAACTGGCAAATATTAGGCTTTTTTCAGTTTTATCAGTTTAGGCATTATCAGTTTTTCTTGTTAATATTAAAAAACTGACGTGAACAGATAAATTTCCAATGCAAAAAAAGTCATGGATTATTTTTTACATGAAAATAGATTTGAAACTACACAATAGATTCTTCCATTGTCAGTAAAGAATCTATTCGAGCCTAGATCTGTGTAGGCTTCATGATTACATCAGTATCAAACCTAGAATAAACTGCTTCTTAGATTTTATGTGTTGATTATTAAAACTGATGTTGAATC
The DNA here is from genome assembly GCF_032884065.1 of Artemia franciscana. NCBI lineage: Eukaryota > Metazoa > Arthropoda > Branchiopoda > Anostraca > Artemiidae > Artemia > Artemia franciscana. The sequence continues at coordinate 6,540,541 of NC_088871.1, forward strand.
ATCTATAAACGCATTTGATAAATAGATATTTACACAGAAATACCACAGATACAGAGAAATTCGAAAAACTGAGATTCTTTAGTTGCATAGACCAACAGAGACACCGATTGGGGTGGTTAATTCTTGGGACACCCTTCCCTTATTGTCTTGTTCCTCTAAATGTTCTAGTTCCGTTAAAAAATGAAAAACAACTTTGCACCTCTACTTGATCAAAACAAATCAAAAACAATTTTGCACCTCTACTTGATAAGCAGCTCCTATTCTTTTTCTTTCTTTTTATTGTTTTTAATTACATTTTCTTATTATTGGTGCCATCTTTTGTATTTTCTTTTTTTATCAGTAAAATTGTCACCAAATGATCTTGTTTTTTATGGTCAGGACTATAATGTGGAATATTTTCTATATAAGTTAGGTTTATCTTGTTTACTGCAAATGTAAAAAAAACACGGGGTATTAGGACAAGTTAGAACTTATTTGACTTTTTATCCTCGACAATACAGATCCCATCTGAGCGAAAATTTTGCAGTAACCTTCTCGTTTGTGTCACTATATATATATATATATATATATATATATATATATATATATATATATATATATATATATATATATATATATATATATATATATAAAACAGAAAAAGACCATTCGCCTTAGGTCTGAGTTAAGATTAAAAAACAAAAACAAAAGAAAAACAAGTTTTTCAACTGAAAGTAGGGAGCAGCATAAAAACTTAAAACTAACAGAAATTATTCTGTAGATAACGGGTTACCCCAATCCTCAATAAATTGCTCTTTGAGCTAAAGTTTAAATAAACAGTCCTTACATTTCAGGAGTCAGTCTTAAACAATTAGGACAAAGAATTAAACTTTGGCGTAAAGATCAAGGTATTGAGGAGAAGGCAACCTCTTCATATGCGAAATTATTTCTTTTCGTTTTGATTTTTAATGTAGCTCCTTCCTTTCACTTGAAAAAACATCTTTTGTTTTTTTTTTTAATTTCTGATCGTTTTTCAAATAATGCCAGTAAATCTGGCTTACCTTAGGCCTATATTTCAAACTCCCTCTCCTCATAGAAAAATTTTTAGTGGAAAATTCCTCCCACGACGAAACACAACTCCCCTCAAGATCCCCTCCGGATGACTCCATTCTAGCTGAAAATTCCCCTTCCTCTGTAAAATGTCTTGCAAGCGATTCAGCCTCAAAAATTATTCTTAAAAGTTCTTCCATTTGAAAACGCTGAAAACTCTAGCAAAATGCTAGCAAAGAGGTATCAAAGAGGAAGTAAGACAAATAAAAAAATCGTATAGAAAAAGAAGAGAACTAAGAAGAAAAGAAGAATACTCAAATAGGAAACTAAAACTTTTAATTTCCGGGGGAAGGGGTCAAATAGAGACAAAAGGTTATTTTTTTCAGTTCTGTTAGTCTATAAAATTTAGGGTATGTGCCGTGGCACTTTTTAAATTTTCGGCGAAAAATAATTGTAAAAAAAATACCTCAACAGAGTTCCACTAAAAAAATTAAGTAATAGTTCAACTTGTTTTTATTAAATTTGCATGGAGTGAATTTCATTTTTGGAACCGAGAAACTTCAACTCAGCTGCTTAGTTTACTTTATCACCCTGGACTCTTCAATCCGAAAGGGACAGTGCTTTTAAATTAGTAATAGCAACCCTTTTTGCATATTCGCAAAACTATTGTTTTTCCAGGCACTAATCTTGTGTCTCTGCGTGCTTGCTGCCAACGCTGATAAACTCCCTGGCGGTAAGGACGATGATGTATCAATCGTCAGTTACGTCAACGAAGTTAACGGTGATGGCACCTACGATATTGGCTATGAGCTCAGCAATGGTGTTAAAGCTTCTGAGACTGGAAGACAGATTAGCCTCCCTGACGATGAGCCTGGCACTGCCGTATCTGGATCATATAGTTTTGTTGGTGATGATGGTAAAACTTACACAGTGAGCTATGTAGCAGACGAAAACGGATTTCAACCAAAGGCAGATCACCTACCAGTTGCCCCAGAACCCCCAGCATATGTTGCTCAGCTCCTCGCTAAATTGAGTCAGAAATCAAGATAAATTCATTCATTTTTTACCTTCTCTTTTGTATATTGTTTCTTTGTATAGATCGAGACTTGTTTTTATTACATCTCTGAAGTTTTATTTTTTATACCACAGCCTAGGTTCTTCTTTTGATAGGGAGTGGGTCAAATAGAACAAATTAGGAAATCACCATGGGTAAACAACAATAAAAAAAAAAAATACAAAACTGGTTCGTTCAGAGGTTGCATTAGCTAAGCTTATTAGAAATAAAAGAAACTCAAAAATGTTGAATGCTGGTTTTTTATTTTAATACACCAAAAGTGTAGCGGATATATTTATCCGGAGTTAATTGGTGTTTTTTTTGTGTACTTGAAGATGTAGATTTTTGAGATGATTTTAGACTGGCTTTTGTGAAATTGTCTTGTTCATGACAACGAACAGTAAGTTCCTTACTAAGACTAGTACTACGGCTACTGCTACTACTAATACTACTGCCAGTACCACTTCTGTTACTACTACTAATTGTTTATAACTAATCAAAACAGTTTAAGTGAATCCAGGTTGTCAAAGAAAATTAAATGTACTAAATGTGAGCTTTTCTAAAAAAAAAAGTACAGCCCAAAAGTTAAACATGGATTAAAAGAGTCGGGCTGGAGTGCAGGGTAGTATTCATCATATTTAGGGAAGCCCCGGGTAAGTTAGTAAAAACAAAAACATTATGAAATAAAAAACAGTATTTTCAAATCATAGTCCGGCATAAAAATGTAAAAGAAACTTTAGTTATTCCGCACATGAATGGAGCCAGTTTTTGCACAAATTGTTTTACGTAAAATTTCCAGTTTTTAACGCAAAATTTGACTTCGGTCTCAATTGTTTAAAAGTATTTTTTTCAGAAGTAAAAGTCGTAAATTAGAATAAGAAATATTTTTGAAGCAATGTTAAACTATAGCGTAAAGAATAAGATAATTTTGCCCATGCACTTCTCATGGAGGAATAATAATAGAAACTTGGAAGGGGGATCAGTTACATTAGATAACTTGCTCCAAATAGCTAAAGGAGGGATAATATAAACCCCACAGCCTCTGGGCCAAGGGTTACAATTTATGCAAATTTTTCAATGCTTGTAGATATATTAGAAAAGATGGTTTGCTTCAAATTGGCTGTGTGTTGTTTGATTATTAAGTTGTGAATTGGCTGTGTTTTTGGGAATCGTTCTCGTCGTAAAAATCTCCCTAAGTTTTTTTTCAGAGCAGGTAGGAACCTTGAAAAGTATCGAAAAACTTCCCCCCTCCCTCATCAGTATAAAACTGACAGCCGTAAGCCTATTGACCAAGAGAAATTTAACGCAAAGTAAATATTCGATCGCAACTTTGCCTGTAATGCTGCCAAAAAAAAGGGTATAAAAGGTTATTTTTTCGATTAGTATTAAACTTTTTTAAGGTTTTGGGCTAAGGGGAACCCAATGTACTAAAACAAATAAAAAATATTATCTCCCAAAAACAGGCACCAAAAAGGGGCAGAAAAGAGCCAAAACATTTACTTATTACTTTGTTTCAAAGGGACTTTCCCAAAAAACATTATTTCCTTTAAGACATCCCATTTTAGTTGTATTGTAGTTCTAGTGCTTTTTTAAAGGCCTGGATGACACTTGAGGACAGCCAGTCCCCCTTGGCTGACTTATTGAGCCAATTTTTGGCTCAATAAGAATAAGTTCACTTATTCAATTGAATAAGTTCACTTATCCTCTCCAACAGCCTCACTGATTTTGGTTTAAATATTCAGTAATTTTTTTCAAAACATTAGAAATTCTAAAAAAAAGTACTTCTTGGGTTGAGATGACCCCAACACCCACAGAGATATGGCCGCATATAAGAAAAATACCCATTGCTCACAGGCAGGCTGTAATGGAAACGGTCGCCATGTTTGGTCTTAGTTTTTGCAGTAAAATAGGAGCATTTTCGGGTTGTTGGCTAGCCCAAGATCTCCGAAGTTTGCCATATCTAGAAACAATAAGTCATGTGACTAAATGCAAAGATACTATGTGTATCACATATTTCAAGTTGAAGCTATCAAGGAGTCTTGGGATGCTAAGTCGACTTCTTTCACCACGAGAAGATAAAGACCGACATTTTTCTATATTTTACCAAGTTATCAAATTGACGTCTAGGCGTACGAAGTTGACGCCTTATCTATGACGTCTAAGCGTATGAAGTTGAAATTTTTAGGGAGTGGATGAAGGAAGGTGGCAAATAGAAGTTGAACTATGATTTAGGAGGAGATCTACATCCAGTTTATCAAAATACCGTAATTTTAATATGTTGGGGAGAGATGGAGGTTTGGAGTTAAAAATTTGGAGTCACATAGAAGAAGAGATAGGGCGTGTGGTTGGGCAAGGGGGGGGGGATTACAATATTGTGTGGGGTAGTGTGGCTAAAGACGTAGTGTATCTGATCAGCCGAAACATTTTACACTTTAGGCCCTAATGAGAATTAGAATTTACTCACGTCTTAGGTGAAGCGAAACAAGAACTTAAGCAAAAAACTTTACAAATATTTTCAATATTAACCAACAGTAAAACCATGTAAATTAAAGACGAAAAAACTAATTTAAACAAACTTTTTCGAAACATTAAGTTTTTAAAGAAAAACAAAGAGCCATATTAAAAGAGAAACTAATATCAATGATTAAATAAAATCCAAACGAACTTATATTAAAGTATGTAATCACATTATGCAGTTTGCTAACAAATATTGTTATAGATGAATAGATTACGAACAAAAAACAAACAGAAAAAAAAAACACAAGCAGAAGTAGGGCTGCGACTTCCTTAACCTTCATAAGGCAATAGCGTCATTTGCACTTTAATAAAAGCATAATATAATTTAAAGACTTGCTGTTTCATAATTCTGCCATATTATAACTTGTTTTGCAATTACAACGTTATTACTAAATCAAAATTGCTGAGATTCCCAGGGATCAATATAATTGTACATTAGACAACAAGTATTTTTTAGCAATTCTTCACCCCCCCCCCTCTTGCCTATCATGGTGATTTGATTTGATTTTTTTTACAACATTTTGATGAATAGCCACCATATTGCTCATAACACCTCACATCACGTTTCCGGAAAGACACAAGTGACACTCGCATCATTTATAGGATTTTGCAGAAAGCACCGCCACCCGTTTAATGGTAATGCCTTAAGTAGCCTTGTGATATTACATTTTTTAAGTGTTTAGATGACAGAATAAAAAAAAAAAACTATTAAAAACACAAATCGTTATCATTAAAGTGAAGCCTTATAAATAAAAACAAGTAAGTACTTGTTGTATGGCAGATTTCAGAATTTCTAGTAACCTAATTAGGGTTACTAATTAGTTTTCTAATTAGTTTTCTAATTAGGAACAGTGGGTCACTTTAAGGGTGCCTTTAAGGTGTAGAAATAAAGTTCACAACCAGTTGTATGTTCAATTCTTCCCGGGTTAGTAACGAAAAAGAATCAAAATATACCATAATTTCTGTTCATTTAAGCTTGAATTATTCAAAAAATTTCTTTCTGATCATCCCAGGTTTTAACTGGAAGAGACTCTTTACTTAAATGTGAAAATTTCTTTAATTAATTTTTGGTGCATTAAAAGTGGCTAATTAGCATATTAACCTTATTGTTCTTCTTTGGGTTTTAAGTTTAACTGTGGTTTCCGTTTCTGTTGAGCAATAATGCCGTTCTTTACTTTATCTAAAATAAGCCTTTGAATTTTTGTGAAAATATCGACGAGCAAACTTTGTTCATTACAGTTCAATTCCCACTTGGGTTTCGCAACAAAACTGAGGTGAACTAAATTCTGAAATATGCTTGAATGAAAAATTTCTTTTTGTCTGTACAATTTTCTGGTCCAGTTTTACTCGAATTTCTGTGAAGGAAACATCCGATCAGGTAAATTTTAGTCCTTTGCTTATTTTATTTCTGCTACTCTTATATAAACATAATCTTTCTTCTGACTATGAATTTTTTTATAAGCTAGATTTAGTCATAGTTATGACAAAAATAATAAATTCAAACGAACCATTTTTGATAGCTACTTTTCTCTATAATGTATAAATAATCCGTGGCTCTGGCCTCTCTCACACCCGGGCCCTATAGCCTCTCCCTCCCCCATCCCCTGTCTCTCAAAAATATACAGCCCATTCATTAATAAAATTAATTAAATTCGATCTAATTACTTTTATTTTCAAGGAATGATAATGAACATATGAGAAAAATGAAAATTTTGGATTCAATTTGCCCAAACTTGGTAACTGTTCTAGCATACTGGCAACTGTGGCTGGGCCAAGATAATGGTCTAGCCATATGGAGGGATGGGTATAGACCTTTTAGTGGCTTTGGCAAGAATGACAATTGGTTCCCCCTGGTGAACAAACCCATTTATATCAGATTGTGGTTATTTTAGCTTTATGAACATAATATTTATTTAATTGTTTGCTATCATTAACACACTTTCTTATGTAATTTCTAATACGTAAAATAAAGTTAAGGAAAACTTGAGATTCCAGGTAGCATTTTACTCATGACACAATACATATAAAATTTAGATTATACAAGATCAGTCTTATCCTATAGATTATGTGATTTTCTCAAAGCAAATCTCTTTGCAATGTCTTCATATGAAAGCTATGAAGCCGCATCGTGTTTTATGCAGATTATAGTAAAGTTTGTTAACTGTTGCTTGGACGTCCTGTTTCTAAGATAGTTTTTAATTAATAATAATAAATTAACATCGATAATAGCTTCAGCTTCTCTCAATAGAAGAAAGTGGCATAGTTAAATACATCTCCAAGACAAACATTGACACGTTCCAAAACTAAAAAATTAGGATTTAATTTGGATTTAATGATTAACTATTTAATTTAATTATTTATTTAAAAACTGGGATTTAATAAAAACTGAAAAATCAGGACTTAAATTTTACTTAATCAGATCAAAAAGTTACTTATGAGTCGGTGTCCCTTATAAGCCAGTGGCTGAGGTAGGTTGCCTCCTCCCCCCCCTTCGATCCATCCCTGGCCATGCAAAGTTCGCTTGGTGCCAGTATTCTTAATTTTCGCGATAGTTTCCTAAGGTTATAGAATATTTGGCATGGCCTCTTTTGCTCTTTTGGAGGACTCTCGTTCAAGCATGGATTGAGAGGGTTGCTTTAAAACCTTACGTTAAAATTTATCCTTTTTTTGTATCTTAGCGGCGCCTTTTAGTTGTGCTAACTGTTAGTGCTTTTTTTTTGTCTAGTAACCTGTGGTAAAGAAGCTAAGATTAACACTAATGGAAACTTAATTAAAACAAAACAAACAGAGTCGATCCTGAATAGATGTTAATCGCTCCTATCTAAATCCCTGCTCTTAATGCTAAACTGTGACTAGAGATTTTCTAAAAGCAGTTAAGAGTGTAACGCATATAGCCAGTTGATAATTGTAATTCTTTATTTACTAATTGCTTCAAAAAATTAAACTGCAAATGTTATTGATCAAGTCACTAAAAAAAACTGAGCTTCTTCATCACAAAACTAAACTACACTAAAAACGCCATGATTTCTTAATATAAAGGGATAAAGCACTGAGATGACGACTATATTGACTGAAATTAACGGAAATAGGAGACAGAATACACGCTTTGCGGATTTTTTGCTTGTTAGTGTGTTTCTCATCTTTTGTCTAACTATGGAATTCACTAGGAATAGGGGGCAATATGCAAGAAAGTATTAGGAACTAACAGCCAGTAACAAAAGAGGAAAAACGCTAATGATTAGGTGGACGTCTTGACTCAGCCTTCAGTCTAGTCGAGGAGGAGGATTTAATCTAAAAAACATTTTCCCTAAAAAAAAGTTTTTTTTAAAAAAAAAATGAAGAGCTATATTTAACCAAAATGAGCAGAAATTCATTCAAATTGGTGTTCAACCGTAAAATAACCATAGATCGCTATCAGTAAATAACGGAAACCCAACTCGAAATGAAATTTTAATATATAACCGAATCGGAGTAGGGCTGACGCCCGTCGCGCCTTGTAAGAACAATTTGCAGTTTATGGAAAACAAAATACATTTGAAGTACTCTTTCAAAATTGAGTTCAAAATTAATTAGGGAATATACTGCTCACCTCCTTTTACCCCTGATCACTCCTGTAGAAATAAAAAAGATGAAAACAGATTTTTCTTAAATATGATTAAAAAGTATTTATTTTTACACACATTTTTTTTAAACTTGACATATAGTGCTTATTGAATTTGTCCCCGTAATGCCTCTTAAACACAAATAAATATCAATGCCAATGTTTAGCACAAATAAATGCCAAGTCTTCAAATGTCGTGAAATCACAGGCTCAAAGTCTGTCCATTTTTATCCCATAAGCATGTAGATACGCTTTTTTTCGTTTTTTTTTTTTTTTTTTTTAAAGAAACCAGCTATTCTAGGACCTATTTTTTCTGCTTATATGGTAATAAAATAAAAGTATAATTAGTGAGAAAGAGACGATAAATGCCAATATTGAGAATGTGGCACCAAATCAACTTCCTATTTTAGTTCTATCGAATTATAGCTTCTGTGAGAGCCTAGCCAACTTATCGACCCGTTGATAAAAATGATGGACAATTTTGTGCATGTAAATTGATTATTAAGATTTTTAGGGTGTAATGGCTAGTGGTAGTACAAAGAGAAGCTAGTAAAGAGAGAAGAAAAGAAGAAGAGTATATTCCTATCCTTATCCTTTACGCCTGTACGCTTATCCTATACGCATATAGTCCGTCCATCTTAAACGCATATAGATTCAGATCCAACCGATAAGTTCATCCAAGAATATTTTGTTTTCAGAAGAAAGATGTGTGTTTTTGTTATAGCATTTGATATCTACCAAGTGACATATAGTGATTGCAAATTCTGTCAGTCTGTCGGACTGTCTGTCGGTCTGTCTGTCTTTCCCGGTTTTGCTAATTTCGGCACTTCCAGGTAAGCTAAGACGATGAAATTCGGCAAGCGTATCAGGAACTAGAACAGATTAGATTAAAATTGTCGTTTTCCCAATTCGACTATCTGGAGGAGGGGGGACGGTTAAATCGAAAAAATTAGCAAAAAGAAAAAATCGGAGTATTTTTAACTTCCGAACGGATGATTGGATCTTAATGAAATTTGATGTTTGAATTATATCGTGTCTCAGAGCTCTTATTTAAATCCCGACCGGATCATGTGACATTGCAGGGAGATGGGGGGGGGGGACTAAAATCTTGGAAAACGCTTGGAGTGAAGGGATCGGGATCAAACTTGGCGAGAAACATAAGCACAAGTCCTAGGTACGTGATTGACATAACCGGAATGGATCCGCTCTCTTTGGGGGACTTTGGAGGGGAAGGGTTATTTCTGAAAAATTTGAAAAAATGAGGTATTTTTAACTTACGAAGGAGTTATTAGATCTTAATGAAATTTGATGTTTGGAAGCATATCGCGTCTCAGAGCTCTTATTTTAAATCTCGACCGGATCGGGTGACATTGGGGGGAGCTGGGGGGACCTAAAATTTTGGTAAACGCTTCGAGTGGAGGGTTCGGGATGAAACTTGGTGTGGAAAAAAAGGACAAGTCCTAGATACGTGATTGACATAACCAGAACGGATCCGCTCACTTTGAGGGAGTTGGGGGGAAGGATTAATTCTAAAAAAAAACAGAAAAAATGAGATATTTTTAACTTAAGAAGGAGTGATCGGATCTTAAAGAAATTCCATACTTAGAAGGACCTCGTAACTCAAATGTCTTATTTTAAATCCCGACTGGATCCAGCATCGTAGGGGGGGGACCGGAAATCTTGGAAAAAGCTTAAAACGGAGAGATCAGGATGAAACTTGGTGGGAAGAATAAGCACAAGTCCAAGATAAGTGACGGAAATAACCGGACTGGATCCACTCTCTTTGGTGGAGTTGGGCGGAGGGAGTAATTTGGAAAAATTAGAAAAAGGGAGGCATTTGTAATTTACGAATGGTTGATCAGGTCTTAATGAAATTTGGTCTTTGGAAGGATCTTGTGCTTTAGAACACTCATTTTAAATCCCGACCAGATTGGGTGACATTGGGGGGAGCTGGAGTGGGAAACCAAAAATCTTGGAAACTGGAAATCTTGGAAAACGCTTAGAGTGGAGAGATCAGGATGAAACTTGATGGGAAGAATAAGCACAAGTTATACATACGTGATTGACATAATTGGAACGGATCCCTTCTCTTTTTATTAACAACGCCCAGCTCCAGGGCAGCTGGGCGTTGTTAATTTGAAAAAATTAGAAAAATTGAGGTATTTTAACTTAAGAACAGGTGACTGGATCTTAATGAAATTTGATATTTAGAAGGAACTCATGCCTCGGAGCTCTTATTTTAAAATACCAACCGGATCTGTTGACACTGGAGGGAGCTAGAGGGGGAAACCAGAAATCTTGGAAACGCTTATAAATGTCGTAGATGCGTGATTGACGTAATCGGACTGGATCTGCTCTCTTTAGGGTAGTTAGGGGGCGGGGTTCAGTGCTTTGGCGAGTTTGGTGCTTCTGGACGTACTAGGACGATGGAAATTGATAGGCGTGTCAGGGAGCTGCACAAATTGACTTGATAAAGTCGCTTTCCCCGATTGGATCATCTGGGGGCTGAAGGGAGAGGAAAAATTGAGAAATTTTTAACTTACGAGAGGGTAATCGGATCATAATGAATTTTCTTTAAAAAAAATATTAATTAAAAAATATTAATTTTTTAATCAATAAAAAATTATGAAAAAATTATATAAGAAATTATACAAAGTTACAATTCCGTATTTTGTGATAAGATTATTTATGCTTGCGTCAAATGGAACAAAATAGAAGGATGTTTGAGCAACGGAGAGTGGTTAATTAGATGATTTTTTTACCATTAGATCTAAACTAAGAAAGATCTGTTCAAAAAACGAGCTGAGTAGAAATTACTTACTTGTCATTTCAAATGATAGTCCTTATCTAAAATAAAAGAAGAGAGAACAGGGATGCTCATAAAAAAAAGACTAAGAATCCTATTTCTTTTCCAGAGCAGTCAACCTGTCTTCCTCCGCTTCATTGCATCGTAAACAGCGAGAATTTATTCCAGACGCGAAAAAGGACATAAACTACTGGGATCGTCGCCGTCACAATAACGAGGCTGCAAAACGTTCACGAGAGAAAAGGCGAATCAACGACATTATTGTTTTGAACAGGTTTGTTGTTATTATTGGGACATATGAACTCTGAACGTCGATTTCATTTCTACAATGCATTTTGTAATTTTGCATTTTATTAAACAAAACTAAGCCTTTCCAAAAAATACAATTACCTGGTTTGAAGGGGTAGAATCCTTACTCGTCCATGGATCTTGCAACTTCAGCTGTTTTGAGGGGCGTTTGCTGGATAACCTGCAATTATTTAACTTTTGTCTTTCTTTACCTCCACTTTTCGTTGGCTTCTTTCTACAGAGAGAGTAAATCCATGTCTCACTTATCTCACCTAAAACATTTACAGATATTAGCCATTTGAGCCCTATTTGAAACTCTGAACAGCTGTGTATCATAATTCCTTGGTACCAAACTTTAAGTAAGGAACGACCCGGGTTAATAGTAACCGAAACGGTAAAAATCAGAATTTTGATAACAACAGATATATCGAAAGAATTGGCTTATTACGCTGATATTAAATATATACCTTTCATTAAGTTTAGTGTCACCCATCAAATGTTATCAACCCGAGAAAATTTACCTGAATTTTGAAAGAAAAAAGAGGAAACACCCCGTAAAAGTCATAGAATCTAATTTAAAATTACACCATCAGGCTCAGCGTATCTGAAAGCCCTGCTGTAGAGCTCCAATTTTCAAAAATGTGGAATTTTACATTTTTTTTGCCAGAAGAGAGGTCACGGATGTGTGTTTATTTATTTATTTATTCCCTGGGTGATGCTGTGGATCCTGTGGTCCAAGAATATCAGGAGAGGGTTTATTCTAACAGAAATGAAAAATCCTAGTAACCTTTCTGAGTGACCAAAAAGATTGGAAGGCAACTAGGCTCCCTCTCACGCCCTGTATACTCAAAATCGTGGTATCCGAAATTTTGAGATAGCTATTTTGTTCACCATAGTTGAAAGGCCAAACAATTATGCAGATTTCTGCATAGAGACTTCCGCAATAACTATGGTATCCTCATGCAGACACTGGGAGTGTGTTGTAGATCCTTTTGCAAGCTGTCAAAAGGTTGAAGACAGACCTCACTAATGGAGAATGAAGAATCTGTAAACTGTTGACAGTGTGGAGATGATAAGTCAATTGAACAAAAATAAAAGATATGTTATTACATAGGGCAGCAGGCAGATGGCCGTGCAACTATAAAAAAAATGAAAGAAGGACAAACAGGAAAACAGAGATATTTCAAATCAAGCAATGGTTTAAGTGAAGATCAGCTTGTTTCCTGAATAAGTGTCCTTGCCTTATAATAGAGTTTTGAAAGTGGCTTTAGAGACGAGGAAAAAGTTGGCATCCGTATCACAGAACAATATGAATCATAAGACTGAACTAGGCTGCAGACTAAGTTTCTAAGAATAGACCCTGGAAATATGTGTTTAAGCTTTCTTGAGATTCCGAGACTCTAGGAGATTTTCATTTTAATCAGGTCAATATGATGGATGAAGGGAAAATTTTCGTCAAGCAAGATGCCTAGGAATCGAATGTAATGATCTTTAGTTCTACTTAGAGTACTTCTTGATACATACATTTCATTTAAGTCAGGGTATCAATTAATAAGAATGTTTAAGTGGATGTTAAACTGACTCAAAACTAAGGATGAACGTGTAGATTGTAAAAAAGGTGACAAAGCAACATCTCAAGAACAGCCGACGTTATTAATTTACACCTTAAACTTTCAGGGTAACTTTTTGTGGTTTTTAACTTTATGGGTTTTTAATCGTTACCTCCTGAAAGTACCAAAATAAACAAATAAACACGCATCCGTGATTTTTCTTCTGGCAAAAAAAAAGGCAAAATTTCAGGTTTTTTTAATATTGGAGCTTAAAAACTCTACATTTGGGTTCTCTGATGTGCTGAATATGATGATACAGTTTTAGTATTGTTTCTCGACACTTGAGGGATATTTTCCCCCTTTTTTCAAAAATCAGGCAAATTTTCTCAGGCTCGTAACTTTTGATGGGTAGCATTAAACCTAACAAATTTTAAATATTTGGATTCTGCATAAAAAAGCTAATTATTTAATTTGTCTACTGCTATCTACAATTCTGTTTTTCATGTTTAAGTGACAATTGGACCAAGTCACTCCTTACTTACAGTACGTCACCCCGAACTATTTAAATAGATTCCCAAGATTGATTTTCATTCTTTGAAATCCACGCTCAAAGTTCATCAACAATTTTGTGCAACAACCTCTTGAATCCTTCAAGAATTTCACTAAAAAAAATTTCTGTTGGAAGCAGCCACAAAACGTTACAGCATTAACTAATCTGCCATGTCTTGTTGTCTGCTAATATTTCTTGCAAATAAAGAAGCTCAATTCATTTGGTAGCATCAGATAATGGCAATTTAAACCCACAAGAACACTTCGACTAAAGTTATTTAACACTTTATAAAATTATGAAATTTTATAAAATGAATCTCCTAGTTGTAGCAGAAAATAATACTTTATTAAGTTTTTCTATGACAACATAGGGATGTTTTTTCCTGTCAAGCAATAAGAACGGGATTTCTAGGAAATACTTTGGCAAAAACCTTAAGTACAAACCAATCGTGAATTCCATAATCTGTAGGAAGTTCGTACCATTATTTTTTTTAGTAGCGGATGTTTAACCTGCTTCCTTTTGTGAAGTTTCAAGAATTTTTATATAGGCTTATATTTAGATTGAAATAGCTATCTATAGAATAAAATCACCTTTAATTTCTATAAGCTGTTTCAGTGGTGGGTTGTAGTATTTGGCATTTTTCATAATATGTCTTCCTTATTTTGCTTCTTCGTCACTTTAATGAGTATACAATCATGGCTAAGAATAGTAAAATCGATAAAAAAACGGAAGTTCTGTTAAAAAAGATTTAGGATACGATTTCATGTAGAGTTAAGACTTGAGGATCCCTGAATCTCCTTTGTATCCCTAGCCATGGAGCCTTTCGAGGGAGAATAAGAGTATTGTATTTCCATTCTGTATTTATTAGTGAATAAAACTCTGAACTGAGGAAATAAGGAGCAAAATGTTCGTCTTTCTTTTATAACAAACCTTAGTTTGGAATGAAAGAAGACGGCGACTCTGAAATGGTTCCTTGAGCATGCGTAATAACACACTTATCACTGCAGTAGATGAAGCTGGATTGGGCCAAATTCTTGCACGATTTTATTACACACTTGATACTCTAAGAAATTGTAAGCTAGTTCGAACTATTCAATGAGAGTTCATACAATAATAAAAATCAAATTCAAAACTACCTTCCTATGTTAACTCACTCTCAATTTCTACTTTTATAACTAATTTCTGTAAACAGTTTCTATGATCATTGATACGTCTTGATATGATCATTGATTTCTATGATCATTGATACGTCTTGATATGATCATTGATTGTATGTCTCTAGAAATTCCTTTCACCAAGGTCATTAATTTTTTTTAATATAAAAGCAAACTTATAGAGATTTGAGGTAACTATTTTGTTCAAAATAGTTGAAAAGTCCAATAACTATACCTATGGGGATAACTTACCCTCCCCCCCGCAGTTCCTGCGAAAAGAGGTTTAAGTTGTAAAATTTGCCCATATTGTTCGCATATAGTATTTGTTAAGGCGATCTATAACCCACAGTACAGTGGTAGAGTCCTCGCCTGCAGACCAAGAGGTTACGGATGCATAACTGGTGGTCCCCTAAATTGTTTTGGTAAAAAACAGAAGTTTTGATATTAAGGAGAGAATGCAGTCAATAACAACTGAAGTCGGAAAACAGAATTTTGATAAAAACATATTCGTCAAAATAATAGGCTTTATAAACTCACTGTAAGGATATTTACATTTTATCCTGAAAATAGGTGGCAAAAACCTCAAAACGTCAAGCAATGTTAATGGGTTTTCGCTGTTAATACAGTTTACAATCTTTAGGTTATTACTATTTTTTTAAACTTAAACTTTTAAACTTTTTTTTCTTATGATTTTTCACTCGCTTTCCCTTTTCCTAATATGTTTCCTTTCAAAAATCCTTTTTTTTTCTGAGTAAGCTATTGGAAAATCTGAAAAAAAACTTAAGCCCCCCCCCCCCATACCTCTTAGAAGATACATTTTACCCCCTCCCTAATATTTGATGAATTTACGCCATTAAAGAAGCAATAGGCTTACCCACGTCTTGTGCAGGGGAAAAAATTATTATTGCTTCTGCAGCAGTTCTTGGTAGCAGTATTAGGAAGTATTTGGTCATTTCCCCTTTATGTTAGTTTCCCTGGACATCCACTGGGTTTCACTCCACATACTTCATCTACCCAATTGGGTTTAAAAGACATATCTTGTATTTTGGCATCTACATCTAGAAGTGCTAAAAAAAATTAATAAATTTAAAAAATAAAGAAATCTCGTATAGTATGTAATTGCTTAGGTTTTTTATTTTTCTTATTTATTATTTTTTATTTTTATGGAAATTTGCCTGAATTCCTATACGAAATTTTTCTGATGTCTTGCTTTCTCTTTAGTGACTCAATTTTACGCGTGAAGATGTTAAGGGTAATCGATTGAATTGTCTAAAGGATATATCCGTGGGGATGAGGGTTTCCCTGTGGAGGTGGAGCCACATTTCTAGGAATTGTTTAAAAACAATCAAAAATAAAATTAAAAAACAAGCTCTTTGAACTGAAAGTAAGGAGCAACACTAAAACTTAAAACAAGTATAAATTATTACATATATGAGTAGGGTTTCCCTCTCCTCAACACATCGATCTTAATGCTAACGTTTAGATTTCGTGCCAATTCTGTAAGGACGAATCATGAAATACAAGGTTCGTTTAATTAGAACAATACGAAGCCTTTTGAAAGTACAAAAAAAACTAGACAGTGTCGTGCAATAGTATTTAATGGCCAAAAACGGATACAAGGAGGGGGTGATCTCCCCCTCCCAACGATTTTCTTAAGAATCTTTCCATTTATACTATTGATAACTATATACGAGAAATAAGAAATATTAGAAATAAGGAAATTCGATCTTCTCAGATATTAAACAAAAAAAAAAACAAGTTTTTTTTAAGTGAAAGTAAGGAGCGACATAAAAACTTAAAACGAACAGAAATTACTTAGTATATGAAACGGGCTACTTCCTAATCAACGCCCCGCTCTATACGCTAAAGTTTGACTCTTTCTCTCAACTCTTCTTTTTTAAACAGTAAAAAACTTTAGTGTAAAGACCGAGGCGCTGATGAGGAAGTAGCCCTTTAATATACGGAGCAATTTCTGTTCATTTTTAGTTTTAATGTCGCTCCTTACTTTCAGTAAAAAAACTTGTTTTTTTTATTTAAATTTTGAACGTTTTTTGAATCAATGAATGTCTTGATTTTGGCTCTCCGCAGAGGAATAATTAAAACGAAATTTGCATATTATTTTTTTTTGCCTAAATGGCTTTCTCATAGTTTTGATCGAATGATTTTCAGAAAAAAGGAGCGGGGGAGGAGCCTAATTGCCCTCCGATATTTTGGTTACTTAAAAAGACAATAAGAACTTTTAATTTTTTACGAATGTTTTTATTAGTAAAAGATATACATAACTTGTAAATTAGCTTACGTAACGAACTTTTGTATTTTTATGTTTTTATTACAGAAATGAGGGAGCTCACCCCGTCGTAAGTACCACGCTCTTTACACTAAAGCTTAAATTTTGTCCCAATTCATTAAGAATGACCCCTGAATCACAAAAGCCATAGAATAAATAGTTGAAATTACTAAAAATACTTTAGCGTAAAGAGCAAGGTATTAGAAGCAGGTGAGCCCCTCATATGCATAATAATTTCTGTTCGTTTTAAGTTTTAATGCTGCTCCTTACTTCCAGTTGAAAAAACTTTTCATATTTATTTCTTCATTGTTTTTTTTAAATAATACTAGAAAATCCTGAGCTCCCTTCATGGAAATTTTCTTCACCCATGACATATTCCTCGATGGAAAATTCCCCCAACATATCCCCCTGTTCTCAACCCCTCCCCCAACCAAGAATCCCCATAAAAATGTCTGTACACTTCCCAGTAACCATTAATATACGTAAGCACTGGTCAAAGTTTGTAACTTGTAGCCCCTCCCACGAGGACCTTGGGTCGGGGGGGGGTCAGTCGTCCCCAAAGACATAGTTACAAGGTTTTTCAACTTCGCTGAATAAAATGGCTATCTTAGAATGTTGATCCGTTGACTTTGGGAAAATAATTAGCGTGGGAGGGGGCTTAGGTGCCCTCCAATTTTTTGGTCACTTAAAAAGGGCACTAGAACTTTTCATTAGAATGAGCATTAACATTCCGTTAGAATGAGCCCTTTTGCAACATTCTAGGACTACTTGGTCAATACGATCACCCCTGGGGGAAAATAAACAAAAAAACAAACAAACAAATAAACACGCATCCGTGATCTGCCTTCTGGTAAAAAATACAAAATTCCACATTTTCGTAGAAATGTCGCAACATTAAAGCTTAAACCGAACAGAAATCATTACGTATATGAGGGGGTTCGCCCCCTCCTCAATACCTCGCTCTTTACGCTTAAGTTTGACTCTTTCTCACAATCCTACTGTTTTAAACAATAAACACTTTAGCGCAAAGAGCGGGGCGTTCAGGAAGGGACAGCACCTTTCATATACGGAATAATTTCTGTTCCTTATTAGTTTTAATGTCGCTCCTTACTTCCAATTAAGGATTCCAATTTCTTTTTTAATTTAACTATAACTTTCGATATAACATGAGCCCCCTTACAGCCCTAGGGGAAAAGTCTTCAAGTTATACAAATTGCCCATTGTTTACGCCTACTATTTGTTATTGGGAAGCATTCATACATTTTTGAGTGGGAAGAAGAATTTTCTGCTGTTTTTTTTTTCAAGACGGAGCTTTCCATGGGTAGGGAAGTTTCCAGGGGGTGAACGTGTCAGAAAAAATTATACATTGGGGAATTTGCCGTAATTCCTATTAAATTTGTTTTTATATTTCTTGCTCTCTCTTTTCCGTCTCAATTTTACGCGTGGAGTTGTCAAGGGCAATTGTCCTGGGAAATTTTTTACTGAGATTGAATTGTCAAGAGGATATATCCGTGGGGAAGGTATTTCTCTGTGGATATGGGGCCAGATTTCCTTTGATTATTTAAAAACGATCAGAAATTAAATAAAAAAGTTTTTTCAACTGAAAGTAAGAAGCAACTTTAAAGATTAAAACGAACAGAAATTACTCAGGATATAGTGGAGGTAGCCTCCTCCTCAACACCTTGCTCTTTACGCTAAAGTTTGAATTTTGTCCCAATTCTTTCAGAACGACTCCTGAAACACAAGGATCGTTTAATTGGAATAATAAGAAGCTCTTTTCAAAAGTACTAGAAAATTTTCTATACAAATACCATACGTAAACATTAAGCAAATTTTGTAACTTAAAGACTTTTTCCCCAGGGGCTTTGTAGGTCATGATATCTGCAAAGGAACAGTTATTCGGCCTTTCAACTATTCTGAACAAAATAGCTTGAACATTGAAGAACTATATTGGCAATATTGAAACAGCAATATTGCCATCCAATCTTTTCGTCACTTAGAAAGGGTACTAGGATTTTTCATTTATGTTAGAATAAGGCCCCTTCTGATATTCTAGGACAACAGCGTCCATACCATCACCCATGAAAAAAAAAATAAACACACATCCATAACCTTTCTTCGGGCAAAAATAAAAATTCCACATTTTTGAGAATTGGATCTACAAAGCTCTACTCGAAATTCAAGCAAATTTTTCGGGCTGATAATCTCTGATCAGTAACACTAAACTTAATGAAACTTATATATTTAAAATCCGCGTAGTAAGCCCCATCTTTTGATATTTCTATTGCTATCAAAATTCTATTTTTTACAGTTCTGGCAACTATTAACCCGAGACGTTCCTTACTTACAGTTTGTTACCAAGTACTGCTTGGTATCATATACGATAGTCTAATACATGCTAAAATGGTGTTCAATGATTGACCAACCCTTTATCTTTCCATTCCAAAACTTTAGACCGCTTCCTAAAACAGTTTTAAATAGGGCTCAAATTGTTAATATATGTAGATGTTTTAGGTGAAATCAGTGAGACGTGGATTTGCCCCATTTGCAGAGAAAAGCACGAGAATAATAGAAGAAAACAAAATAACTGCAGGCAATCCAGTAAGTGCCCCAAAAAACAGAAGTTGTCCATGGAGGAGTAAAGATTCTACCCTTTCAAACCAGGTAATTGCATAAATTATATTGGTATAATAATGGTATTATAATTATTGTTATAATTATAAAGGTAGAAATTATTTTATATATGAATTGGGTTGTCCCCTCCTCAACGCCATGCTCTTTACGTTAAAGTTTTTTATTGTTTTAAAAACCAGAATCAATACAAAAACGCAAACTTTAGCGTAAAGAGCAGGGCGTGGAGGAGGGGACAGCTCCTTTCATATACGGAATAACTTCTGTTCGTTTTAAGTTTTAATATAGCTCTTTGCTTTCAATTAAAAAAACTTGTTTTTTGTTTAAAAATAAAAAAAAAACTAATTTTTTTTAGCTGAAAGTAAGGAGTGACATTAAAACTTAAAACGAACAGACATTACTCCGTATATGAAATGGGTTGTCCCCTCCGCAATCCCTCGCTCTTTGCGCTAAAGTTTTTAATTGTTTTAAAAAGTAGAATTGTGGCAAAGAGTCAAACTTTAGCGTAAAGAGCGAGGGATTGCGGAGGGGAAAACCCATTTCATATACGGAGTAATTTCTATTCGTTTTAAGTTTTAATGTCGCTCCTTACTTTCAGCTAAAAAAATTAGTTCTTTTTATTTAATTTCTGAACGTTTTTGAATTACTGCATGTTTGGTTTTGGCTCTCCGCACATAAATTATTAAAATAAAATTTGTATATTAATTCTTTTTTTGGCTAAATGGCTTTCTCTTAGTTTTGATCAGACGATTTTGAGAAATAAGGGGTGGAGAAGGAGGTCTAGTCACCCTCCAATTTTTCGGTTACTTAAAAAGGCAACTAGAACTTTTAATTTTTAACGAACGTTTTTATTAGTAAAAAATATGCGTAACTTAAGAATTAATTTACGTAACAAACTTTCATAATCTTATATTTTTATTATGTATACGAGGGGGTTCGTACCCTTGTTAATACCTCGGTCTTTACACTAAATCGTAAGTTTTTTCCCAATTCTTTAAGAATGACCCCTGAATCAGAAAGGCCGTAGAATAAATAGTTGAAATTACTAAAAATACTTTAGCATAAAGAGCGAGGTATTTATCTCCTCCTAAATACCTCGCTCTTTATGCTAAAGTATTTTTAGAACCCCTCATATGCGTAATAATCTCTGTTCGTTTTAAGTTTCAATGCTACTCCTTCCTTTCATTTGAAAAAACGTTTTCATGTTTATTTTTCATTGTTTTCTTATAGTAATACTTATAAAGGAAGTGTTGTCATAGAAACTTCACAAAGCGCACATTTTATTAGGAATTGAGAGTGCTAGTGCCCTTATTATTTGTTGAAGCCGAACCATTTCTGGCACCGAGGAAAATTTTGGGAATTAATATTCCAAATATAGGAAACAAATAAAAACGATGAGGAGGTGTTTTAGACAGCCTAATTATGCCTTACAAAACTTTTGTAAAAAAGATTATTTTGCAAAATATTTATATTGGTTTCTGGTAGGTTTTACCGTAGTATATGATTTACATCTCGGATTTGCCTTTTTTCCAAAAAAGCAGGTCGAAATGAAGATTCCTGGAATAGAGCTATTATATTCAGTGGCTTGAAGGTTTGTATATTCATAGTCCATTGTAAAGTTTGAAGTGCTGCTTTTTTTCATAATGTTTCAGGATTTTTCCCTCCGTATAATAAGACTTAAGGATAGTAAGATTGAGACAATGACCGAAGTGAATGATTGAGTGAATGAATGAGTGAAGTGAGTGAAGATGTTAGCTGAATAAACGCTTCTATTGTAGATTTGCAACTATTAGCGACCTCATTGACTATTGGCTTGTTCTTGTGTTTTTAATCAAGAACAAGCCAATGGTCAATGAGGTCGTTAATGACAAGGCTATGTTGAAGAGATACGAAAAGAAGATCAAAGACCTTCAGCTTCAACTGGTAAGCCGTTTCAAAGAATTAAATCTATTGTATTCCATTTCTAGTTTCTATTTCTGTTTTCTCCATTATTCTATTCTACTTATCCACTTATTCCATTTGTTCTCTTTCTTGTGCTTTTTCATTTCCTCAATCCCTATCGTGCATTCATTTTGTCCCTATTGCATTCCTTAAAAATTCCTTAGGAAGGAGTAAAGAGGGAAGCCTTGAAGAGATTGGGGTGAAGGGGAAGCTAACATAGGTAGCTCTATTGGTTTCTGGGGACTTGGTGCTGCAATGGCAGGGTGGTTTTAGGAAGATGATAGAGGGGGTACTGCCCTGGGTCCACAAACCTTTGGGGTGCTAGATTTCAGATAAAAGATTTAACGGTTATAACCTTTTTGTAATTTTTCAAATTTTATTAAAATAGAGGGCGCAGTTGGCAGTAAAGATAAGCAAATTCAATCCAAAATTCTCATTTTTTTTCAATATCTTCATCACCATTCCTAACGAGATAATTAGTAATTTTGAAGAGACTATAGTAAGGAAAGTCAGATTTGAATATATGTATATATATATATATATATATATATATATATATATATATATATATATATATATATATATATATATATATATATATATATATATTTATATATATATATATATATATATACTGTTTTTTTTTTTTCATAGGCATGTATTTTGGGGGTGATACCTGACGCGGGGATGCCATGGATATTCTGTGGTAGCCACAACACTGTGCTGGGTAGAGAATTTAGAGTGGCGAAACCCTATATAGGCCAGTGTATTCTCCTGATGAGCCCTTATGTTGGGTGTTGCCTCTGAATTATTTGTCTATATTATTTTTTCAATTGTTTGGTAAATGACGACTTATACTTATTGACGACATGACTGCCTGTCCATGGATTATTCTTTATGGTTGATTGTGTGTGGCTATGCTGTTTGACCTATGTGATTGTATGGATGAGTAGGGTTAAGGCCTCATTCAAGTGCTGGTCTATATTAATCACTAATTTAGGGAAACAGTCTTCCTTTTCTCCTTCTGTCTCCTTTTTTTTTTTTTTTTTTTTTTTTTTTTTTTTTTTTTTTTTTTTTTTTTTTTTTTTTTTTTTTTTTGTGCTGTAGCATTGGTGATTGGGACATTATATCATACTCGAGCAGTTTTATTAGAATTTTTAGGTGCAAAGCTTCGCAAGGGATTCGGCCTTGTATGCTTGTTCCTTGCAAAGCACGCTATAAAAGAAAAGCACTTTCTAAAATTTATAATGTGTTTTCTGTGCCCCATTTGTTAGCTTTATCACCTTTTTGGATTTTTTTTAGGACGTCGGATAAAGGAGCTTGTCGGTCAAATTATTTTCGTTGCGCTAAGTTCTTAGTGTGTGTACTTCTGTGGGCTTCTGTGCGGGTGGTTTTGGTATATGGAGTTGTCAATCCGTTTGCTGTTGTCGCGGAGCATAGGTTATGCTTTTAGCAGAATTTGGATGCTTTACATAGTTTATTTTGTGCCTTTTTGTAAAAAGTTTTTCCAATTGAAGTTGATTTTTGTTTCCTTCTTTTTTCCCCTTGTATGCTCTATTTTGATACCATTGTGTGTTTATTGGGTTAATAAAGTTTCATTCATCCATTCATACATAACAAGGCTTTTTGAGTTAATAAAACCACTTGAGTTTAGAGGCAAGTTTTGTAAGTTATGCCACAGGGCATTTAAGGCGTCAAAAGTGATGGAGGGCATTTGGCTTCCCCTCTCCCTGACAACCAATCTTTTCACCAAACGGATCTGATTGAAATTATGTCATAGCGATTATGTTAAAAATAGTTCAAAGAATTTATAATGATGTCTCTAGGGGTGAAGCAGCCCCCTCCCCAGTGCCCTGTGGATAGTGTTGTAAGTTATGCCATATACGCATAAGAAGTTTTTGCGGAATGGGTGGCCACATAAACTTCAGATGGAGCTTATTTGATTTTGAATTGGAAGTTATAATGCCCTTTTTGAGAGTCAAAGTGATTTGAGAGCAATTAGTTTATCTCTTATTTTAATAGTTTTTCTCAACACTTCCAATGAAAATTTGGATAGAACAATTTTGCTCATCGTAGTTAAAGGTTTCAGAAATTATGTCTTTTAGGGAGAAACCCCGCCTCCCCCCTACTATCTCAGGGAATGGGTTTTAAGCTATGTCCTGGGGACATATAAGGTTTTTATAGAAAGTGTGGACGTAAATACTTTGGATAGGCCTCTTTGGATTGGTAAACAGAAGTTCTAGTACCCTTTTTAAGAGACAAATTGATCAGAGCGTGGCTATTCTTTCCCACATACACACAAACACGTCCTTTGTATTCAAGATATATTTTAAGACAGTCGTTTTATTCAAAATAGTCCAAATATCATACAACAAGGCTTTTGTGGTTGATACAAACTACCAGAGCCTGAGGGTGAGTGTTGTAGGTTATGCACCTGGGGTATTTAAGGTTCTTATCGAAGGGATTGCTGCATAAATTTTAGAGGTGGCTTAATTTGTTGAAATTGGAAGTTCTACTTGTCATATAAGGTAATGGAGCAATAGAGGTCAAGTAGCCCCCCCCCCTCCCACCCAACTACACCTATTTTTGCCAAGTGTGTCTGATTGAAATTTCACAATGGTGGTTTTGTTTAAAATAGTCAAAAGAATATATAACAATGCCTTCAGGGCTGGTGCAACCCCCCAGAGCCCTAAGGCAAAGGCATGAAGTTATGCCCTGGGGACATATAGGGTTTTTATGGAATGGGTGGTCTCATTTGACTTTAAATTTGAAGTTATAGTGCCTTTTTAAGAGTCAAAACAATTTAAGAGACTCCTCCTCGCCCATCATTTCCCACAACAAACAATTTCAACGCTCCCTCAAAATTTAGGTTTTATAATATATTACCAATCATCCCATCTTTCAACTGTATCGAAACCTATCACCAAATACAGCTTTTATAGTATCTGGTGCTTTATTTATCTGACTATAATTTTTATGTTTTATATATTTCTTTTTATTTTAAAGATACTGTGAAGGTAGAGTCAAGTGTTTTATCGAGTTGTGCTGTCGCTGCCGATTGCAGTGACCTATCCTTACCTGGTCCCAGTGCTCTGCCTGCTCACAATTCGGCCGAACAAGCTGGATCTCCACACAAGAAAAAAAGTAAGTTTGAAAATTAATAAGGGCTTCCATGGTTCGCATCCCCCCATCCAGAGCCTTGGGTCAAGGGTTTTAATTTTTGTCCTGGGGGCAAATATGGTTTTTATGGAATGGGCGGTCGTATTAAATTCAAATAGGTCTCAATTAATCAAATATTGGACATAATAGTGCCTTTTTTAAGATTCAAAGTGATTTGAGGGATTTCCTCATGCCTATCATTTCCCATAATAAAGATGATTTGAGACATCAATTTTTGTCATCATTGTTGAAAGATTCAGTAATTATGCTTAGTGATAATTGTAGTAGCAGTAGTAACTGTATGCAAATAGCACCTTTTTATCAACATCACCTACAATCCACGAAGAGATTTTCAACTTGATACCATCAACCAGTCCTAAAGTGCTACTGATACGGCCTCTTAACAAACCCAATGGGTATAGCGTGTATTGATTTATTTCAATACACTTACATTATTGCCCAAAATTTTGCCTTAATACCCTTAAGTCTATTAGTAGTAGCCCTAACATCAGTAGTTACAGAAGTAACATTAGGAGTACAGTTATTAGTAGTAGTCTTAGCTTTAGTAGCAATAGTAGTAGTAGCAGTAATATTTATAGTAGCAGTAGTAGCTGCAGGAGTAGAGGCATTAGTATTATAATGCAAATATTGTCTTTTGGTTAGTCCAATATCCCCACAAAAAGCGTAGTAAATTTAATTTCTCACACGAAACTGTTCCTAAGATATAGCATCCATATATCCATACAACAGAAATATTCTCTGAAAATTTCACCTTCATATCTTCATAGGTTGTGGAGTTTAACTACCCAGAAGACACTGTGTATACATTTAATGCTGCTTCTACGGTCGCTTTAATTGACGCAACGAATCGCATTAAGTCGAAACTTTTAGAGAACGTTTAGGGTGAGTTTCTATTAAACGAAAAAGGTACATGCATTAAGGTATTAAAAGGGCATATAAGCAATATAGGGCATATAAGGACAAAGGTAACGATGCTCTATCATAGCTAGTAATATCATTCGTATTTTAAAGGAGTTAATTTGATATAAAGTTAAAAGTTCTAGTGCTCTTTTACCAGTCAAAAATGATTAGAGTGCAATCAGCCCTTTTCTTTAGCTCATAATTTTTCAGACACTTCCAATCAAAATTTTAAAACAGCCATTTTGTTGCATAGCTGAGCAGGCTATCAACTATGTATCTGGGGCTATTGGGTAGGTCAACCCCCCACAATAATGTAATTTGCTCATTATGCTTAAAAACTAAATGCGTAAACCAAAACTTACTGTTTGTAGGTTGGATGTCAAAAGACATCTCAGCAATATACCAAGAACGACTAAGAGTATTAAGCTTAAACTTTGGGGGCCATTTCTATTACTAATTCAGCTCTTAATATTCTAATAAACAAAAAGAGTGTAAGCGTATCCAGGCAGTGAAAGAGCATAGACATAATTTTGTAAGGATTATTATTAAGTTTTATTTATCAGGTCAACTAGAGGATGCATATGACTAAATTAAACACTACTATCTGTGTCATGATCTTCAGAACGGTTTATATTGTTAATTAAATAAAACAAAACTAATTTTTTTAGCTGAAAGTAAGGAGCGACATTAAAACTTAAAACGAACAGAAATTACTCCGTACATGAAATGGGTTGTCCCCTCCACCATCCCTCGCTCTTTACGCTAAAGCTTTTAATTGTTTTAAAAAGTAGAATTGTGGCAAAGAGTCAAACTTTAGCGTAAAGAGCGAGAGATTGCGGAGGGGACAACCCATTTCATATACTGAGTAATTTCTGTTCGTTTTAAGTTTTAATGTCGCTCCTTACTTTCAGCTAAAAAAATTAGTTTTTTTTATTTAATTTCTGAACGTTTTTGAATTAATGCAAGTTTGGTTTTGGCTCTCCGCACATAAATTATTAAAATGAAACTTGTATATTAATTCTTTTTTTGGATAAATGGCTTTCTCTTAGTTTTGATCAGACGATTTTGAGAAA
This sequence comes from Artemia franciscana, assembly GCF_032884065.1. NCBI lineage: Eukaryota > Metazoa > Arthropoda > Branchiopoda > Anostraca > Artemiidae > Artemia > Artemia franciscana. The sequence continues at coordinate 6,567,102 of NC_088871.1, forward strand.
TAAGGGGTGGAGAAGGAGGCCTAGTTGCCTTCCAATTTTTCGGTTACTTAAAAAGGCAACTAGAACTTTTAATTTTTAACGAACGTTTTTATTAGTAATAAATAAAAAAAAAACTATTTTTTTTTAGCTGAAAGTAAAGAGCGACATTAAAACTTAAAACGAACAGAAATTACTCCGTATATGAAATGGGTTGTCCCCTCCGCAATCCCTCGCTCTTTACGCTAAAGCTTTTAATTGTTTTAAAAAATTGAATTGTGGCAAAGAGTCAAACTTTAGCGTAAAGAGCGAGGGATTGCGGAGGGGACAACCCATTTCATATACGGAGTAATTTCTGTTCGTTTTAAGTTTTAATGTCGCTCCTTACTTTCAGCTAAAAAAATTAGTTTTTTTTTTTTTTTAATTTCTGAACGTTTTTGAATTAATGCATGTTTGGTTTTAGCTCTCCTCACATAAATTATTAAAATGAAATTTGTATATTAATTTTTTTTTTTGGCTAAATGGCTTTCACTTAGTTTCAATCAGACGATTTTGAGAAATAAAGGGTGGAGAAGGAGGTCTAGTTGCCCTCCAATTTTTAGGTTACTTAAGAATGCAACTAGAACTTTTAATTTTTAACGAATGTTTTTATTAGTAAAAAATATACGTAACTTAAGAATTAACTTACGTAACAAACTTTCATAATCTTATATTTTTATTATGTATACGAGGGGGTTTGTACCCTCGTTAATACCTCGCTCTTTACACTAAATCGTAAGTTTTGTTCCAATTCTTTAAGAATGACCCTTGAATCAGAAAGGCCGTAGAATAAATAGTTTAAATTACTAAAAATACTTTAGCATAAAGAGTGAGGTATTTATCTCCTCCTAAATACCTCGCTCTTTATAGTAAAGTATTTTTAGAACCCCTCATTTGCGTAATAATCTCTGTTCGTTTTAAGTTTCAATGCTACCCCTTCCTTTCATTTGAAAAAACGTTTTCATATTTATTTTTCATTGTTTTCTTATAGTAATGCTAGAAAATCCTGCGCCCTTTTCATTGAATTTTTCTTCCCCCATGACAGATTCCTCCAAGCAAAGATCCTCCAACATAGCCCCCTCCCCTCGGCCCCATCCCCAAACAAAATAAATTCCCCCTGAAAACGTCTGTACACTTCCCAATAACCATTACTATATGTAAACACTGGTCAAAGTTTGTAACTTGCATCCCCCCCAGGGATTGTGGGGGAGTAAGTCATCTCCAAAGACATAGTTATTATGATTTTCGACTATGCTGAACAAAATGGCTATATCAAAATTTTGATTCGTTGACTTTGGGAAAAAATGAGCGTGGGAGGGGGCCTAGATGCCCTCCAATTTTTTTGGTCACTTAAAAAGGGCACTAGAACTTTTCATTTCCGTTAGAATGAGCCCTCTTGCGACATTCTAGGACCACTTAGTCGATACAATGACCCCTGGGAAAAAGAAAAAAACAAAACAAAAACAAACAAATAAACACGCACCCGTGATTTGTCTTCTGGCAAAAAATACGAAATTCCACATTTTTGTAGATAGGAGCTTGAAACTTCTACAGCAGGGTTCTCTGATACGCTGAATCTGATGGTTTCATTTTCGTTAATATTCTACGACTTTTAAGGGGTGTTTCCCCATATTTTCTTAAATAAGGCAAATTTTCTCAGGCTCGTAACTTTTAATGGGTATGACTAAACTTGATTAAACTTATATATTTAAAATCAGCATTAAAATGCAATTCTTTTGATGTAGCTATTGATATCAAAATTCAATTTTTTAGAGTTTTTGTTACTATTGAGCCGGGTCGCTCCTTACTACAGTTCGTTACCACGAACTGTTTGATGCTAGAGAATCCTGCGCCCTTTTCATTGAATTTTTCTTCTCCATGACAGATTCCTCCAAGGAAAGATCCTCCAACATAGTCCCCTCCCCTCAGCCCTACCCCCAAACAAAATAAAATCCCCCTGTAAACGTCTGTACACTTCCCAATAACCATTACTATATGTAAACACTGGTCAAAGTTTGTAACTTGCAGCCCCTCCCCCAGGGATTGTGGGGGAGTAAGTCATCCCCAAAGACATAGTTATTATGGTTTTCGACTATGCTAACAAAATGGCTATCTCAAAATTTTGATCCGTTGACTTTAGGAAAAAAATGAGCGTGGGAGGGGGTCTACATGCCCTTCAATTTTTTTTGGTCACTTAAAAAGGTCACTGGAACTTTTCATTTCCCTTAGAATGAGCCCTCTTGCGATATTCTAGGACCACTTGGTTGATACGATGACCCCTGTGAAAAAACAAACAAAAAAAAACAAACAAATAAATAAACACGCACCCGTGATTTGTCTTCTGGCAAAAAATACAGAATTCCACATTTTTGTAGATAGAAGCCTGAAACTTCTACAGTAGGGTTCTCTGATACGCTGAATCTGATGGTGTCATTTTCGTTAAGATTTTACGACTTTTAGGGGGTGTTTCCCCTATTTTCTTAAATAATGCAAATTTTCTCAGGCTCGTAACTTCTGATGGGTAAGTCTAAATTTGATGAAACTTATATATTTAAAATCAGGATTAAAATGCAATTTTTCTGATGTAGCTATTGATATCAAAATTCAATTTTTTAGAGTTTTTGTTACTATTGAGCCGGGTCGCTCCTTACTACAGTTCGTTACCACGAACTGTTTGATTTCTGAACGTTTTTGAATTAAAACTGGTTTTGATTTTAGTTCATCGTACATGAATAATTAAAACGAAATTTGCTTGGTAATTTTTGCTTTTTTTGGCTAAATGGCTCTCTCAAAGTTTTGATTGGAAGATTTTAAGAAAGAAAGGGGGTGGGGGAGGCGGTCTAGTTGCCCCAAATTTATTTGGTTACTTATAAAGGCCAATAGAGCTTTTAATTATATTTGCGAACGTTTTTATTGGTAATAAATACACGTAACTTACAAATTAACTTATATAACGAACTTCTATACTCATATGTTTTTATTACGTGTATAAGGGGGTTATCCCCCTTGTCAATACCTCGCTCTTTACGCTAAAGTTCACATTTTATTCAAATTCTTTAAGAATGACCCTTGAATCACAAAGGCCTTTTAATTAGAATAAATAGCTCTTCTGAAATTACTAAAATACTTTAGTGTAAAGACTGAGGTATTGAGGAGGGGACGACCCCCTTCATACACCTAATAATCACTGTGTGTTTTGGCTTTTAATGTTGTTCCTTACTTTCAGTTGAAAAAACTTGTTTTTTTAATATAATTTCTCATCGTTTTTTTAAATAACGCTCTAAAATCCAGCACCCCCTTCATGGGAATTCTCTTCACCTAAGATAAATTCCTCCATTGAATGATCCTCTTACGTAACCCCTGAACCCCCTACCACTTAAAAAATCCCCCCTGAAAACGTCACTATGCTTCCCAATTAAGAATACTATATGTAAAAATTAATAAAGTTCATAACTTGCATCCGTTTCCCCGGGGACTGTGATTAAGTTGTCCTCAAAGACATAGTTATTAGATTTTTCGACTATGCTAAACAAAATGGCTATCTCAAAACTTTCGTCCGGTGACTGCGAAAAAATAAGCGTTGGAGGGCGCTTAGCTGCCCTCCATTTTTTGGTCAATTTAAAAGGGTACTACAACTTATACTTCCCGTTAAAATGAACCCTCTTGTGGCATTCTAGGACCACTGGGTTGATAAGATCACCCCTGGAAAAAAAAATACGCATCTGTGATCTTTCTTCTGGCAAAAATAAAAAAAAATCCGCATTTTTGCAGATAGGAACTTGAAACCTCTTCAGTAGAGTTCTCTGATACGTTGAATGTGATGGTGTGATTTTTATTAAGATTCTATAGCTTTTATTGGGAGGGGCTGTTTTTCCCTTTTTCAAAAAAAGGCAAATTTTCTCAGGCACGTAACTTCTGTTGAGAAAAACTAAACTTGATGAAACTCATATATTTAAAATCAGCATAAAAATCTGATTCTTTTGATGTTTATGTTGATATCAAAATTTCGTTCTTTAGAGTTTTTGTTACTATTGAGCCGGGTTGCTACTCACTAGTTCGTTACCACGAACTGTTTGAAAAGGGTTGAAAAAGGAAAAAGAATGCATTAACTTCATAACCCCCAACAGATAGTATCCCTTTGGTGGGTGAAAATGTTTACTGTTCTACGCTGTGTTCCTAAATTGAGTGAGAGACTAGGAAGATTTTTAAAAAAACATAGCCTTAACGTCACTTTAAAAAAATCAAATAAAATACAGAGAGCTTTTTCAACTGTGGAAAGGATAAAACCGGCCCCACTCTGGGTAGTGGCGTTTCTTGTGTCTATCCCTGTTCTTGTGCCAATTTATATATTGGGAGGATCCACCAACCATTAGGGAAGAGTTCATGAGAGCACAGGTTCTCAATCGATTAAGCCATGGGCCTACGTCAAAGGCCTGAGACTTTTGATTCTGCCCTTGCTTAACACGTCTGTGAAAACCTACACCCTTTCATTTCGTTTCATAACATCTACTTTATTGCCCGCATTAAAGGTCTTATTTAAGGTTTCAGGAAGGCAGTTGAAACCAAAAAGCGTATCCACCGAAAATTTACCCATCTAAGCCCCGTTTACAATCAACCTATTAATTCTGATGGTTTTCATATCTGTCCATCTAATCATATTTCGCAACCTATCTCTGTTAATACCATACCTGGGAAGCGATTAACCTTTGAAAAATCTTAATATAAATGAAAGTTCGAAGTGCCATTCACTTATATAGTTTTTATTTAGTTACACTTTCACCATGACACTGAAAGGGTCTTTTTTTTTAGTTTTAGTGTTTGTTTAAGGTTTGGTTTTTATATTGTCCTGTGGAGTTCTGATCGTAATTTTTATTTGGAACTGAAGACGGTTAAGCGGAGGTCTTGAGCTTCGCTTGACCATCTATTTTAATTTTTATATATTTGTACTTATTATATTTTATTTATTTCTATTTTTATCTATTTATATTTATTTATTCCGTTGTTCCCTAGCTATTTTATCCTAACTTTCTCTTCTGTACAGATTTTTTTTCGTTTTTGATTCTTGAGTCAAAACTGAAGCAAACATAAATTACAACGAACAGGAGTTGGCTACTCCTTCTCCGTAACTATATAACTTACTACATATTATTTGTGGCATACTGAAAAAAAATGTAATACGATATAGATTTTATAATTACAAACTTGGAAAAAAATACGGTTAGCATAAAGTTTGAATTGCTGATAATTTCAGGAATTAATACCATTATAAATGAAACAATTAGATCATTTTCATTAAATCTGTCCAGTCATCTTGATTATTATAGTGGGTTTATTTTTTGTCGATACTTAGAAAAAATTAAAACACAATTTAAAAGATATATATAGTTTTCAATATAACGCATAGGACACAATGGATTTCATAAGGTTTTCGGTTAGAGAGGGGGGCAGCAGTCAGCATACTGTTTGCAGTAATTTCTATTCAATTTAGTTTGACTTGCGCATTCATTTTAACTTTTACTCGTTTTAGAATTTAATTGTTCACGAATGTCGGATTGACTTTTTGACACAGTCCTTTGTAAACGAACCTTCAATTACAAGGTTGTTTAATTGGAATAAGGAGCTTTTTCAAAGCACTGAAAAACATTAGCGTAACGAGCTAAGGAAGACGACAGCTTTCCATATGCGCAGAATAATTGCTTGTTGTTTTAAGTTTTAATGCTGTTCCTTACTTACTTGAAAAAACTTGTTTGTTTTTCTGGTTCAATTTTTAACCAGGTTTCATCTAAGACCAAGCCAAAGCTTCTTCACTGTGTGTGATACACACAGTATAATTACTTATAATTACTTATTACTTACTATTACTCATTATTATTAATTACTTAATTACTTTAATTACTTAATTACTTATTAATTACTTAATTATTAATTACTTATTATTAATTACTTATAATTACTCATAATTAGTATAATTACTTACACAGAATAATTAGACAGGGTTGCCATATTGGTCAAATAGAATCTATTGAAGTAAGAAAAAGATTAATTTTATTTAAAATGCTATTAAACTTAACCACAAAGAGCAAGGGCCATTTACAACTTTCTTTTTTTAAAATTTAATTCAATCACTGTATACATCTCTTCTTATGTAGTACAATTGATGTTTGTTTTGTTCTAATTTAAATTCAAAATTAAAATATTTTCTGTAAAAAAAAATATTGCAAGAAAAACGATATTGCCCCCTCTCCTTAGTTTAGTCTCTAGGCCCCCGACTTTAAAATTGTAGACAAAATACAATGAAAAGCGAAATGAAAAAAACAAATAGGTCTACGTAAATCAATTCACAGAATTTATACTCAAACTTCCTTTTTTTAATTTGTTTCTTTTTTTTGCAGAAACCCGAAAGGAACAATTGAAAAATCGAAAGATGCGAAGAAAAAGCTGAGAATAATTTATTTTATTTTGTCAATACTTGCCTTGTCTGGGGTTATGTCCTGTAATTTGGGTTATAGATTAGTAGTTAAACACAATTACCAGGCATAATCTAAAGGCTTCTTATTCTAAGTTTACTTCAACCGTAATCTATTTTTCGAAACGTAGGGAGGGGAGCTATTTGTTGTTTTTTTTTATTTTTTTCAATGATAATCCTAAAATTCATTATTCCTCTAGTTTCTTTTTCTTAAATGAGTGTCCAAAACAATCACAAGAGCTCATAAAGTTAGTTGTGAATGTACACTCCGAGATACGTAATTAGTTTGAAATATTTATCCTTTTCTTTTATTTGTGTCTTTCGTTGTTCAATTAAATGTCAAGAGGTGCACCAAACTAAGACCCCTCAAACCTTATGCAGAGATCATGTTTCTTTCACAGAAAGGAGAGTTAACTCAACCCAATTTTTGCTTTTTGTTATAAATACAAATATTTTGTAAAATTCTTTTTCGATTCAGTAATATTGTTCAATAAATCAAAATTCTTGCTTCAGAAATAAAACGATTATATTCCTGTAAATTGTTTTGACATACTTTTTATATTTAAGAAACAGATTTGTAAGTCTGATGGAGATTGAATAGCCAAAGACGATATACCTCTCAGGAATTTCCAGTGAAAATTCGTTGAACTATGGGTACATGTTTCCTCTAATCTAGTAGGTCTAAGGAATTTAAAACATTGTCATAGACTGGACGTTTCTTTTCAGCGTTAAAAAACGACTAATTGAAAAAGCTGAAGTTGTTTACATTTGTATATTGGAGTGATGGGTCTAGGTGTCCCCCCAGAAAACTCCACTCGGAAAATTCCTCGTGGTAGCCCCCCTCATATATGGAATAATTTCTGTTTGTTTTAAGCTTAAATTTTACCCTTACTTTCAGTTGATTTTTTAAAATTTCTGATTGTTTTTCAAATCATGCCCCGGCTTGACCAAGATATGATGTGGGCTACTAGCCGATAAACACAAAATTTATTGTTGTTGAAGTATTTGTACCAACGAAACAGCTTTCTCACAATTTCACTCGGATGTCTTTGAGGAAAACTAGGCATGGGAAAGGGGCTAGTAGCCCTCTATGCTGTTTGGTCCCTTAAAAGATAATTTAACTCTTGATGTTTGTTTCTCCCGATCTTCCGATGATCTACCGATCTTCTAGGTCCCTTGGTTTGAGAAGACCATCCATGAAAAAAAAAAAACAAAAAAAAAAAAACAAAGAAACAACACACGTCCATCATTTTTAATTAACGACGAAGACCACACTGCCTTTCCATAATAAAAATTACTGTTTTAGTGTTTCAATTTTAAAGATCCCATTTTATTGTTTAATTTACATTAAACTGTATAGTTTGAGTAGTTTTAACAACATAAATAAAAAGTTTTAATTAATTTATTTGCGTAGTTTGCTATGGACGGCTCTGGAATGTACACCCAAAATATTTTTCGGAACAAATTTCACAGTCCGAGTAACTCCCTGTTGTTTTAGTTGTTGTCGTTTTTATCTATGGTTATTCTTTAGGGGGGGAAATGGTCAGTTTCAATCATTTGCAGATGAGAGCTTTAAAACTCTACAGTAGGGTTCTCTGATAGTTTTGAAATTAGGAAGGAGGGCAGATGCCTCAAAGATGAATTTTAATGCCGAAACATCCTAATTCTCATTGAGCCTCCAGGTATATACAAAATTAGTTTTAAAGAAGAGGCGAAGGGGCGGGGTAGAAATTGAAATTTAATCCATCTTGATTTCTGGGAATATTTTTGGTCTACGTTGTTATTATGATAGTAAAGAGCAACCTTAAACCCTGAATTGAGCATGATTTATTCCGTATGGGAAGGGGCTGTCCCTTCCTCATCTTCACCTCCGTCTCATGGTCATAGAAGCTTCGTAAGATGCTCATTCAATACAAAATTGAGAGTTCTAGTCCTTTGTTTGTGAGTAAAAAATGACTGGAGACCAGCCAGCCACACATGAAATTAGGTTATGTAGAATTTGTTTCCTCAGGCAGAAAGGATGGGGTGCAAATGGGTTGGAGATAGGGTGAAGAATGGAAGAGAATAGGGTTCATGATGAAAATTGAAGCTGCCAAGTCTTGTTTAGGTTGGGTAGGTACTAATAATAGAATGGTAGTTGCTCATTTATGACTAAAATGTGCAGAGTATCGGCATACACCCCAGTAGAACCAATTGAGAGAGATGACTCAAATCAAGTTTACTTACTGAAACAAAGGCAAATAGACAGGATCCCAGGCAGACATATGTTATTTTTACTGGGGTATTTTAATGTCCATTTTGATTTAATTAGGTATAGATGGTATCCTAGCCCTGGTAAATTTGGTTTAAACAAATCAAAGGCAACGCTGTAGCGTTACCTCATTAAAGAGCCATAAGGAATCAAACTTGTATTATTTATTTCTATTTTTTTCACATAGGTACTTCATATGGAAGAGGTGATAATATAAAATTTAGAGGGGGCTCATTCGATTGGATATCAGAAGTTCTAGTGCCCTTTTTATCTTCTAATCAGGCAACTAACCTCCCTCCCTCCCCATCGCTTTCTTTTCCCCAAACGTATCCGATCAAATTTTTGAGTTAGCCACTTTATTCTAAATAGTTCAAAGGTTAAATAACTGTGCTTTTGGGGTTGACAAAACCCCCAAAGCCCGGGTGCAAATTCGTAAGTTAAGCAAGTTGCCGACTGTTAATATATAAGGTTTTCATGAAAGGTGTGGTCGTAAGCACTTTGGAAGAGGCTCATTCAATTGAAAATCAAAAGTTCTTGTTCCCTTTTTAAGAGCCAAAAAGGATCGGAGGGCAACCAGTCCCCACCCCACCCCCTCACCCTCACGCACAATGTTTTCCCTAAATGTGTCCGATCAAAATTTTCACATAACCCTTGCCCTAGGGGCAAGGAGTGTAAATTATTGCAAGCTAACCATTGTTTGCATATAAGGTATTTTTATCAAGAAAAGAGGGCATGTTTGATCCCAGATCTCCAAAATTGAAAAACGGAAGTTCTAGTGCCCTTTTTAAGAGTAAAAAGTGATCAGAGGGCAACTACTTCCCTCTCCCTATGCCTCTTTTCCCCAAATGTATCCGATGAAAATTTTGAAATAGCCATTTTTTTCAAATTAGTTAAAAGGTCAAATACGTATGTCTTTGGAATGACGAGGCCAACCTCCCATCCCAATGGCCAGGGTGCTTTCTGGCTGTGAAAAGGTAATATTAGCAATATCCAAGGAATGGATGACGGTAATAGGTTGAAACTACGAAGTATGTTAAGGGGATGTTGAAAGATTAGAATTTGACTAGCCCCCCTCCATACTCTTTTATGTGCCCCCTCTACTCAACAACGGTCGTAATTTTATAATTGTCATTTTGTTCAAACTAGTAATAAGATATAATAGCCATACCCACACGGGTGCCATGCCCCCACAGTCCCGGGGCAAGGATTGTAAATTATTCATGTTATCCATTGCTTACATGCAGGATTTATCATTAGGAAAAGAGGAGATTTTATACTCTGGCCGTATCCGAAAATGTCAGCAGTGTTGAGGTAAAACTTTGTAGAATGTTGACAGGTATCGTAAACAAAACCAAAAGACGTTACGTCCATCCAGTTTATCAAAATGGCTGATCTGCAATATCTAAAGATCAGCCTAAATCTAGATCAAGCCTAAATCTGCAATATCTAAAGATCAGCCTAAAGATCAGCCAGTTTATCTAAATGGCTGATCTGCAATATATGGCTGATCTGCAAATATCTAAATATCTATAATCTGGCCGTATCCGAAAATGTCAGCAGTGTTGAGGTAAAACTTTGTAGAATGTTGACAGGTATCGTAAACAAAACCAAAAGACGTTACGTCCATCCAGTTTATCAAAATGGCTGATCTGCAATATCTAAAGAACTGCTGAGGTTAACTTGAAACTGTTAGGACATGTTGATAGGGATGTTAAAGGTAGTTGGGGGGATGGGGGCTGCCAGCTCCCCTCTCATGCCCATTGCTAGCTGTCTCTTTCCAAATATATTCGATCAAAATTACGAAAATGCCATCTTGCTCAAAATAGTATAAAGGTTAAATAACTCAGCCTATTGGAATGACAAAACCCTCCTCAGCTCTGGAGAGGAATGTCAAACATAATGAAAACATGCTATGTGCATGCTAATTGACAAAAGGGCACATCATCACTGTCAAATAAACGGCTCAGGGTATTAAGTCTAAGCTTAGAGGGTGCGTTGAGGTGGATTTTGAAAAGTGATTGGAGGACTGATCCCTCCTCCTTGCCCTTTCTAGAACCCCTTCAACGATTTGTTTAAAATAGGCCAAAGGCCTAGAAACTATGCCATCTGATATGCAATGCCCCCCAAAGCAAGGACTGTAAATTATACAACTTACCCTTTTTTCATTACAGGATTTATTGTTAGGAAAAGTGGGAATGTTAGATTCTGAATGTGTTCGAAAAGGTTTTGTATATTAAGAAGAAATCCTGGGGAATGCCGAGGGGCATATTTATGTAAATCAAAAGACACTGTGTACATCCAATTTTTCAAAAAGGCCAATATCTTCAGAACAGCTGAAGATATAAAGTATTAAACTTTCATGGTATGTTAAGAGGGGTGTTGAAAAATAGTGGAGGGCAATCAGTCTCCTTCCCAAGCCCTTTTTAGCTGCAGTCTTTCAAAGGACATCTGATAAAATTTTTGGTAATTATAGGCATCTTCTTTAAGATAGCCTAAAAGAAAAGTAGCTATGCTTCCAGGGATGACGAAAAAAAAACATAGCCCTTGGCGCAACTGCATTAGGTTATAAAAGTTGACCATTGCTTATATATAGGGTTGGTCTTGGGGAAAAAAGGGAATATTTGATCCAAAGTCTCCAAAAAGACTAAGGGTATTAAGGTAAAACCTTAAGAAAACGTTGAGGGGAATGTCAAACAAAATTGGAACACGCTGCATTCAGGGGGGTTGTCAAAAAGGTACAATAGGAATATCTAAAGAACGGCTAATGGTATTAATATGGAACTTTGAAACCATATTGAGAGGGAAGTTGAAATAAAAACAATGGGCAATCAGTCCCCCTCCTCATAACCTTTTAGACACTCCCCTTTACACTGCTAGAAATCCGAAGAAGTCATTTTATTCAAAAGTCATAATGTCTAACATCTATGCCTACGGGGATGCCCTGCCCCCGCAACCCCCTGGGCAAGGATTGTACATCTTCAATTCGTTCATTTTATCACTGGGAAAATTGGAAATGTCAGGTCATATTGTATAGTGCTTGAACCTTAACGAAAAAATAAAAAAAAAACAAATTTTTTAACTAAAAGTAAAGAGCGACATTAAAACTTAAAACGTACAGAAATTACTTCGTACATGAAAGGGGATGCTTCCTCCTCAACGCCCCGCTCTTTACACTAAAGTTTTACTCTTTCTCTCAACTCTACTTTTTAAATCAGTAAAAAACTCAAGCGTAAAGAGCGGGGCGTTGAGAAGGGAGCAGCCCCTTTCATGTACGAAGTAATTTCTGTTCGTTTTAAGTTTTAATGTCGTTCCTTACTTTCCGTTAGAAAAAACTTTTTTTTATTTAATTTCTGAACATTTTTGAATTAATGCATGTCTTGATTTTGGCTATCCGCAGATGAATAATTAAAACAAAATTTCCATATTTATTTTTTTGGCTAAACGGCTTTCTCATAGTTTTGATCGAATGATTTTGAGAAAAAAGGAGCAGGGGAGGAGGCCTAGTTGCCCTCCAATGTTTTGGTTTCTTAAAATGGCAACTAAAACTTTTAATTTTCAACGAACGTTTTTATTAGTAAAAGATTTACACCTTACGAGTTAGCTTGCGTAACGAACTTTTGTATTCGTATGTTTTTATTACGTATGTGAGGGGGTTCAACCCCTCGTCAATACCTCGCTCTTTACATTAAAGCTTAAATTTTGTCCCAATTCCTTATGAATGACCCCTGAATCACAAAGCCCGTGGAATAAACAGTTGAAATTACTAAAATTACTTTAGCGTAAAGAGCGAGGTATTAGGAGGAGGTGAACCCCTCATATGCGTAATAATTGCTGCTCGTTTTAAGTTTTAATGCTGCTCCTCACTTTCAGTTGAAAAAACTTGTTCATATTTATTTTTTCATTTTTTTTAAATAATGCTAGAAAATCCTCCGCTCCGTACATGGAAATTTTCTCCCCCCATGACAAATTCCTCCAAGGAAAGTTCCCCCAACATATCCCCCTCTTCTCAACCAAAAATTCCCTTAAATCGTCTGTACACTTCCCAATGACTATTACTATATGTAAGCACTGGTCAAAGTTTGTAACTTGTAGCCCCTCCCACGGGGACTATGGGGGAGTAAGTCGTCCCCAAAGACATAGTTAAAAGGTTTTTTGACTATGCTGAATAAAATGGCTATCTCAGAATTTTGACCCGGAGACTTTGGGAAAATAATTAGAGTGGGAGGGGGCCTAGGTGCCCTCCATTTTTTTCCAGGCACTTAAAAAGGGCACAAGAACTTTTCATTTCCGTTAGAATGAGCTCTCTCGGAACATTCTAGGACCAATGGTTCGATACAATCACCCCTGGGGAAAAAAAAAATTAAAAAAAAAATAAACAAGCATCCGTGATCTGCCTTCTGGCAAAAAATACAAAATTCCACATTTTTGTAGATAGGAGCTTGAAACTTGTACAGTAGGGTTTTCTGATACGCTGAATCTGATGGTGTGATTTTCGTTAAGATTCTATGACTTTAAGAGGGTATTTTTCCCTAATTTTTAAAATAAGGCAAATTTTCTCAGGCTCGTAACTTTTAATGGATAAGACTAAACTTGATGAAATTTAAATACTTAAAATCAGCATTAAAATTCGATTCTTTTGATGGAGCTATTGGTATCAAATTTCCGTTTTTTTAGTTTTGGTTACTATTGAGCCGGGTCACTCCTTACTACAGTTCGTTACCACGAACTGTTTGATGCTGAGGGAGATGTTAAACAAAATCAAAAGACACTATGTTCATCCAGATTATCAAAAGAGTATATCTGCAATATCTTAAAAACGGCAAAGAGTCAGAATATTCAATTCAAAGAGACTATGTGCATTTTGGTTGTAAGAAGGGCGTATCTGAAATTTCCATGGAACAGCTAATGGCATTTAGGTGAAACTTTCAGGGAATGTTGTGGAAGGTGTGGAAATAAACCAAAAGTTACTAATTAGAACTATGAAATTAGAGTCAAATATTTTATTTCTTTTACCAGAGATGAAAATCTGGAGGAATATTCATTATATTAACCAAAAATAAAATTTTGGCAATAAAAACTAACAGAAATGAACTAAAAGACTCCAAAAAATAAGTTTGTCAGAGAAAAAATAAAGAGCCACATTAAACTTAAGACCAGGAAAAATAAATTCCTCAAACTCAAAGCGATACTGGATTAATATTAAAGGATAAGTGAAACCCAAAACGAACAGAAATTAAAGTAAACGACCATAAAAAGTGTTAAGTTGAAACTCTTTAAGGGCTACTACTACTACTACATTTACTATTACTACTACTGCTGCTGCTTCTTCTACTACTACAACAACTGCTACTGAACTAAATCAAAAGATTTTAAGCGAGTTCAGGTTGTCAAACTAGCATAGATGCAATTTATTAAAAACAGAATAGTGGGCTAAGTTGAAACTTTCAGGGATAGTTGAGGGAGATTTAGACCTAAATAATATCTTAGACCAGATTACTTTTCCATTTACGAAAAATTAAGGAAGAAAAACTGGTTTTAATTTCAACAAAGCAATGAACAAAAATAAAAACAAAACTAAAATTTAATTTTAAAAAATATATTCCGAATATTCTGGCCCCACGTCCGGGAGCCTTTCTCAACAGAAACAAAAGAAAAAGCACGACCAAACGAATTTTTTTTTAAAACGTAACCCACACACACACAAAAAAAAACAATACAACTTAAACACACGAGGAAGAAGAAAAAAAATAAACAATCTATATATATATAAAAATAAGTTGTCTGTCTGTCTGTGGGTCTGTGGATCTGTGGATCAGGTGACGTCATGTTTCGGCTGACGTCATGAAATTAGTTGCCGTCATTTTTGTTATGACGATGCTTAGTATATTGTAAAACACATTAATTTGGTTAATAATATACCATTTAAAACACCAAAATGAACATGCTGGAGTAGTCACTCGGTGAGAGAGGGTGTCAGAACGGAGAATGAAGGTCCCAGGTTCAAATCCTGGTTAGGCTAAAAAAGGTAAAAAACTAAAAACTAAAAAAAAAACTGAAAAAACTAAAAAAAGGCAAAAACTACAAAAAAAACTAAAAACTAATAAAAAATAAAAAAGCCAAAAAACTAAAAAAACTAAAGAAACTAAAAAAAGGAAAAAACTTAAAAAACTAAAAACTAAAAAAAACTAAAAAAAAGGAAAAATGAAAAATAGAAGAGAAAAAGAATACTAATAAAATTAAAAATAAAAATAAAAAAAAATAAAAAAGATAAAAAGCTAAAAAAAGGTAAAAACCAATAAAAAACTAAAAAGAAAAAAAGGTAAAAAACTAAAAAAAAAATTCATCTAAAAAACTAAAAAAAAACTAAAAAACGTAAAAACTAAAAGAACTAAAAAAGTAAAAAAAAAAACTAAAAAAAGGAAAAAACTGAAAAATAAGCGGGATATAAAACAGGGGGATATAAATGACGACCGGGACACCGGGACATAAGGAATATAAATGAATCAGAAAATACAACTCATGTTTCCAAATGACGTCGTTTGGAGCCCAAATTGAAAATCCAGATCAATTTATGTCTACTTTCAAAGTAAAAGGGCAAATTTATCATAGAGCAGGGTCTCTTCTACCATTCTCAGGCGAGAATCATAAATTTTTACAATTGTACTTCATCAGTGATAGAAATTCTGAATTGAATGCACGTTGCGAAATTTCTCCCAACATTGAAAGGACAATCGTTTCCCAATTACAACATCTTTTCCACGAAAATAATAATTTAGTGCGTCTGTTCAAAACAGCCATCGATTTAATGCCTACTTATACGCATAAAATTGTTATTTCCGCTGACAAAACGCCTCCTGGCCAACATGTGCGTAGATACAATGCTCCAACTATCGATGAAGTGGCCATCGTTATGGTCGGTGATCAGTTTTTACCTCGAGATATTATTCTCAGGGTTTCCACCACACGTGCTACAACTAAAAATAGGCCTACCAATAATACTTTTAAGAAATGGAAAACCTAATAGAGGCCACAATCTTGACAGGGCCTTTTGAGGGTGAGGCCGTTCTTATTCCTCGCATTCCCAAGATTCCAACGGATCTGCCTTTTCAATTTAAAAGATTGCAATTCCCAATTCGATTAGCATTTGCAATCACCATTAACAAAGCTCAAGGTCAATCATTAGAAAAATGTGGTATAGATCTTAATACTGATTGTTTTTCCCATTGACAATTGTACGTTGCATGTTCGAGGGTCGGTAAACCTGACAATCTATTTATATGCAGCGACAATTGGACAGCGAAGAATGTTGTATATTCGCAAGTTTTACGCAGTTAATTTGTATTTTATCTATCTATCTATCTATCTATCTATATAAAAACGAGTTGTATGTATGCATGTTTGTTTGTTTGTAAAAAGAGCGTTTGCATATGATGTCATTATTAGTCCATACGGCTTTGTATATGCAGAGACAATGGGAAAGTCAAGAATGTTGTATATTCGCAATTTTTACGTAGTTTAACTCCTGCAGACGAAATGAATGCTTGCCTAAAAAATTCTAATTTATAGGCACACGTAAAAATATTAAAATTAACTACAAATATGCGTGTCCGATTGCAAAACGATGACTCTGGTCAAACAGTAGACTCAATTTCAGGACGTATACAACTACCTGCTGATTTCTGTAATTTAGTGACGTCCAAAAATGAATTGATTGAAAAAGTATTTCCGAATATTCTAAAAAATTATAAAAATAATAAATGGCTAAGTGAAAGAGCGATTCTCGCACCCAAAAATATAGACGTCCACGAAATCAACAATATTGTTTTGAACAAGATTCGAGACCAGGCAGTCCTTTACAAGTCAGTCGACACAGTTTTGGAACCAAATGAAGCGGTTAATTATCCATCTGAATTTTTAAATTCCATAGATCCTTCAGGGTTTCCACCACACGTGCTACAACTAAAAATAGGCGTACCAATAATACTTTTAAGAAATATCAACCCACCAAAGCTTTGCAATGGCACGCGACTTGCCGTAAAAAAAAACAATGGAAAACCTAATAGAGGCCACAATCTTGACAGGGCCTTATGAGGGTGAGGCTGTTCTTATTCCTCGCATTCCCATGATTCCAACGGATCTGCTTTTTCAATTTAAAAGATTGCAATTCCCAATTCGATTAGTATTTGCAATCACCATTAACAAAGCTCAAGGTCAATCATTAGAAAAATGTGGTATAGATCTTAATCCTGATTGTTTTTCCCATGGACAATTGTACGTTGCATGTTCGAGGGTCGGTAAACCTGACAATGTATTTATATGCAGCGACAATTGGACAGCGAAGAATGTTGTTTATTCGCAAGTTTTACGCAGTTAATTTGTATTGTATCTATCTATATAAAAACGAGTTATGTGGATGCATGTTTGTTTGTTTGTAAAAAGAGCGTTTGTATATGACGTCATTATTAGTACATACGGCTTTGCATATGCACAGACAATGGGAAAGCCAAGAATGTTGTTTATTCGCAATTTTTGCGTAGTTTGAAACACATATATAAATCTATCTATATTCACAGGTGGGACACAGGGACACAACTACAATGGCGCATAACTAATATGGCGCGTAACAACTTACGCGCGCGGGGGGGCTTGGGGGGGCGCGAAGCGCCCCACCAACTAGGTGTTGGGGTGGCGCGAAGCGCCACCCCAACAGCTAGTAAATAAATAAGAAACTCACATTATAAACAAACTTCCAGCACTGATGTTACAAAACTTAAAAAATAACAAAGTGAATGTCTACAGTGAAACCATGGGTCACTTATCTCTGAACAATTTATACACTCATTGTTCAGAGGAGAGAGACCCAAGGTTTCACTATACACATTCGTTTTGGTATTTTCTTAAGTTTTGTAAAATCAGTGCTGGAAGTTTGTTTATAACGTGAGTTTCTTACTTACTTATTGTTATTATTTTTTTCTTCTTCTTTGTGCGTTTAGTTGTAGTGTTTATTTTTGTGCGTGTGTTATATTTTAAACAATATATTTTTTTTCTTTTTTGTCGTACTTTTTCTTCTTTTTTTTTTTTTTGTTGAGAAAGGCTCCCGGACGTGGGGCTGAAATATTCGAAAAATATATTTTTTTAATTAAATGGCAGTTCTATCTTTATTTTTGTTCATTGCTTTGTAGAAATTAAAACCCATTTTTCTTCCTTAATTACTCGTAGATTTAGACCTAAATCGAAAGGCATTATGTCTATCCAGATTGTCAAAAGGGTGTCTGTGTTATATCCCATGAACAGCAACAAAAATTCAGGAATTTTCGAACAACGTTGAAACTTTCAGGGCATGTTGTTGCCGACGTTGAACTAATTCAGTAGACACTGTGTGTATCCAAGGTCGTCAGCAGGGCATATCTGCGATATATCACAAACAGTAAAGGGTATTAAGTTGAAAATGTCAGGGGATGTTGAACTAAATCAAAAGAAACTATGTGAATCCAGGTTTTCAAAAGGGCGGATCTACAATACTTCTGGAATAGCTAAGGATATCGAGGTAAAACTTTCGGTAATGCTTCGGGAAGGCTGAGGGGGATCTTGAAAATATCATAACCCTCTGTGTCAATACCCTGTGTATGTTAAACCTGTGTTAAGGGCGTCCTAGCAATCTCAGGAACGGCTGACGGTATAAAATTGAAATTTACAGAACCATTACTACTATTACTACTATAAAGCTATATCATCAGAATTTAAGGGCATCCAGAATGTCAAAATGGCATATATACAATATATCAGAAATGGAAAAGGACATTATGTTGAAACTATCAGGAAAAGCTTGTAAGGATATAAAACTAGATCAAAAGCCACTATACGCATGTAAGTTGTCAAAAAGGCGTACCCTCAATATCTCAGAAATGGCTGAAAATATTAAGTTAATGCTGTAAGGGCTACGGATAATACTACTACTACTATTACTAGCACTTCTTCTGCTATTACATAGTACTGAAAAAAGAGTTTAAGCGCAACCAGGTTGTCAAAATGGCATAGATGCATTGTCTCAGAAACAGAATAGGGGGTTAAGACGGAACTTGCAGGGATAGTTGAGGGGAATGTAGAACTAGATCGAGCAGCATGACGAGTTTCCAGATTGTCAAAAGACTGCCGGTGTATTACCCCAGGAACAGCTAAAATTAAGTCGGAACTTTCTGGACATGTTGTTGCTAATGTTAAACTAGTCCAGAACACACTGTGTGCATCCAAGGTCGTTAACAGGCGTATTTGCGACACCTGACGAACATTAAAGGATATTAAGTTGAAAATGTCAGGGGATGTTGAACTGACTCAAAAGAAACTATGTAAATCCAGGTTGTCAAAGAGCGCCTGTAATACCTCTGGAACCACTAAGGATATTGAAGCGAAACTTTCGAGGAATACTGAAGGTAATGTTGAACTATATCAAAGCGCACCATGCACATGTAGGCTATCAAAAGGGCGAATAAGCATTAACTCAGGAACAGCTGCCAGTAATAAGTTGAAATTTCAGGGCTACTACTATCGCTACTACAACTAAAATCACTCCCTCTTCTATTAACATGCTACTACTGCTTCTACTACTACGGGAGTTATTACTACCACTACTATTACTCTGACTACTTGCGACGTCGTTTACGTGTGACTGTGGCCACTCGTGCCTGCAAACAATTATGACTACGGATACTTACGACTCTTATTGCGACTAGTTGTGACTTCTACTACTTGAGCCTACAACTACTTGCGACTGCGACTACCTCCCGCAACCACCTGCGACTACTTACTACTACTAAGACCGTGATTGATACTACTATTATTGGACTAGATTCAGAGAGTTCAAGTACATCCCAGTGAAACTTTCTGAGCATGTTGAGGGGGATTTTTAGCTATATCAAAACATACCATGTGCATGAAGGATGTCAAAAGGGCGTATAATCAATATCTCAGGAACGGCTGACGGCATCAAGTTGAAATTTTCAGGGCTACTACTACTGCTAATACTGTCGCGACTACCTCTTCTACTAATGCTACTATAACTACTCCTACTGTTGCTCCTGCTATCATGGAGCTATTACTACCAAAACTGCTACTACTACTGCGACCACTTACGACTGCGGCTGCGACCACTTGCGATTGCAACTAATTACGACTCCGTATATTTGCAACTCTTACTACGACTAAGATTACATCTAATTGCGACTGCAACTACTTGCGACTGTGACTACTACCAAGTGAGACTTTTTGTAACAGCCACTATTAGTGATTTTTGTAACTTCCACTAAGACTGTTATTGAGACTTTTTGTAACTGCCACTAAGACAGAGATTAAGACTATAACTACTGCTACTACTACTATTGAACTAAATTCAAAAGAGTACGAGTGCATCCCAGTTGTCAAAATGGCACATACATAATGTATCAGGAACTGAATGGGTATTAAGTTATTCTATCAGTCTCATTACTTGAATTACACACCTTGTATTATACAGTCTTTGAGGGGTAAAACAAAGGATAAAGTAGATTGAAATGTCCCGACCAAGAAGTTGGTCCAGACTATAAATACTGGAACTGACAAAACAATTGAAATATTAAGAAACTCCTTTACAGCATACCACTCAATGATACCAAATGTTAGAAAGGTGTGCAAGCAGAACAAGGAATGGGTTTCTGAAGTCTGACTAATTTGGCTGAATTACTGCTGCTTTCATATTGTCACGGTTCAACTACCACTGGGTGTCTTTGCAAATTAGATCCTTCTTGGGAAGTGAGATACACTACCCTCCGTTGTCTCTGCCGTCTTTATAAATAATTATAATTACAACAATGATAAAAATGTATCCCCGGGGAAACTTCCCTCGTGTACTTGATTTTTTTTTTTTTTTTTTTTTTTTTTTTACTTACGGACTTTGTTCTTACCGAAATTAATTACGGACTTTCGTTTGTTCTTTGAATTCCTTATACTATAATAAGATAAAATAATATAGACTAGACGAAGAGGGTAGTCCAAGGCCAAATCCAGGATTTTTGGTCAGGGGGTCGGGGCGAAAGATAACTTTAAAAAACGCATCCGAAATTTGTTTATATACGTTTTGTTACGTTTTTACGAGTCGGACAAAAATCTCGTATCGTATGCCATAATATTGTATTAATGAATGCAATTGATAACATGAGTAAATACAGTTAAAATTACAGACAAAAAATGAAAAAACATGAGAACAAAAAGAGTTTAGACGAGAAATATTTTCGTCCAATGAAATAGAACAAAGAAGAAACAACAGATATTACAGCAAGGTTTCCAATCAAATAGTCTTCAGTACTAACAATAGAAGTCACCAAATAATAAAACATAATTTTGAAAATGTAGAAAAAACGATACATTGTGTCAATTGAGAGCAAAAAGAGGACTGAAGAAAAAAAAAATCTATAAAAATAGTCACTTAAAAATTTAATCATACACAGACTCTTTTCTTTATTTTGATTTATTTTAACCTAGATGCTATGTGTTAGGAATCTAATAAATTATCATATAGATAAAGCCATTGTGCTCTTAGAACATCGTACAATTTTAGTACTGCTAAAAATCTGCCAAAGCAATACATCCTCTCACCTAATTATGTCTCCAAGGCTACTACTAGGCTTAAAACAGAATATTTGTGTTCTAATTTATTTCATTACTAAAGATATGCATAAATTTATTTTAAAACGGAATTTTTTCGTCATAGAAGATACCAAAAGATAATTAAAACGAAAAAAGCTTAGAGTAAAATGTTGCATATTCATCATCGTCCATATCCACCTCCAGATCTAATATTAGTCTTGATTGTAGCACCAGGTGCTTTTCCAGGTCCCATAGAACCTAAAACATAGAGTAACAAAATTTAACGACTTATTTGCTAAATTGAGTCAGTCCTAAAAATAAAACAAGAAAAGAAGAGAATCTGAAAGGAAGGTGTGTTGCAAGTTTTTATTTTAATATTCATATGTAGTGGTCTGCCATTTCATCTGACGAGGCAAAATTTAATGTATGTATTCTTCAGCTATTTTTCCACTGTGATTTATATATTTTATAACTATCTTTTGGATTTTGATACACACCCTACCTCGTGCATTGCAACATACAAATCAAAGTACCCTTGAACTTATATTTAGATCTGGGTTTTACTTTCGTTTTTATTTTGTTTTTGCATTGCGTCTGTGTTTGTTTATGTTTTTCTTACCTTTTTCTTATTATTTTTTCGTTTATAAAGGCTTCCAAATACGAAGCTAAAATATTTTATAACAGGAAAAAAGGATTTTTTTTTTCACTATCTTATTAAAAAACCCTAGCCCATTTTTTATATTTTGATATTGTTGTAACTCTAAAAAAACATAGGGTAGCATATGTTGAGTTTATTTCAAAGGAACATATTGGTCGAGTCTGCAGCGTATCAGTTTCGGCTTCGAATGAATGAATGATTTACTTCTATGATAAAACGACTAATCACAAGCTCAAATGGCCAAAGTCGCATTTTCGTTAAATAAGTATTAAATTAAAAATAACATGGTCAATAGCTACATCAAATACTGTCATACTGTCCCTTGTCTGTCTAACATTCAGGCAAAATACAAAGGTAAGGTTTAACTACAAAGGTAAGGTTTACTGCCTACAACACTAATAGAAATTGAGAAAACTAACAGATGCAACATATTATTACCCACAATCGCTTGTATTGCACCATTAAACAAACAACGGTAAAAAATATTTCCTGTAGCTGTCAAGAATACATCAGAGCAAAGAATAGGACTTAATTCTTTGTTATTCTTTATTATTCATATTATTATTGAAAATTATCATATTTATTTATCATTTCATATCATATATATATCATATCATTTATCATAGCATATCATTATTTACTATTCATACTATCATACTATTATTATTCATATTCTTTATTATTCATGCATTACGGCAATCTCGGGGGCGGGTGAGAATGTGAGACAGAAAAAAAAAGTCCCTTCATCGGTTGAATTCGTTAATTAAGAATGTTAACGCTCAACAATCCCACGATACTACCAATTCGAGGTTTCAAAGTATTGAAATTATGGTTGTAAGACAAGGAAATATAAAGCTGGTAGTATTTTTTATTTTTATGGTTTTATTACTCCGAATTACGAATTTGGTCCTTTGGGGGTTGTGATAGCCATTTTGGAAATTAAACATCTTATCTTAACTTTCAAATTTATAACTTTCACACCTCCGAACCAAGTATTTGCTAATGTTTGTAGGTGGATTACCTGCTTTATGTAATTAGAAAGCTATTGAGTATACTTTATCGGTATTTTTTTGTATAAGCTTCAGACAGATATGAAAAAAAAACAGATGGATTTGTTTTACGTTTTTGGTGTATTGGCTCAACTATTCATTCCCCCGATAAAAGAGGGGGTGTTGATTTCCATGTACCTGCAGAAATTTCCTTAGGTTCATGTTTTTCTGTTTTGTATACAGCATAGCCAATAAATGGAAACAGTCATCATGGAAACGTGGAAACAATAAATGGAAACAGTCATGTTACGACTATTAATGATCCTGATTTATTCAGAAAAACTATTGAAGTACTGACAGAATATGAATCTTATAAATATAGATGTTTTTATGGGAAATTGCGATCCTATATAGTTCCCAGAGGTAAAGAATGATGTTTGTTTTATGTATTCATTTTTATTGTGATGGTATTTGTCGTATCGGAAAGTTTTTTTTGTTCTTTTTCTTCTCTCGATGATTTGTCCCCCCCCCCACCTCCACGGACATTACTTTTTAGAGGAGGTAATAAAATATTCTTTTTATGCTATTGATGTGTTCTATCTATAAGTCTTTTTCCCATATTTTATTCTTAAATGCACACATATACTTTGCCGCATTAATGATTTATGTATTTGTGATCCCGGATGCATAAAAGTAATCTTACTCGAGTGAAATTTAAGTAACCTGCATTCCTTTTGAAAAATCACTATCTGTTGTTCATAGAAAAACAATTTACAAAAATGGATGTGTTCCATTGCTATTGTATTCCATAAGAAAGAACTTATGGGTTCAAATGAGGACTAAACAAGAACAAGGTTTCTTCTGCAATAATTACCATTTTATTTTGGTTACTTCTTGCTTGATCAGATGTAAAAGCCTAATACATTTAGGCTACAAATGTTAGAAAAGTAAAACAGAGACTCCCAAGTTGATCAAAATTCCAAATGGGCTGGATATACATCATTGGTTTAAGAGGTATTTTTAGCATTATTATTTTATTCATAATTCAATAATAACAAAAATATAAATAGCGGAGTAAAACATATAAAGATGAAGAAAAACAAAACTACTAACTATATCCTATATACTTTCAGGACATTGAAACGGAAAAATCATATTTCTTTTTTAAAATACCCGAAAGCTTACTACTTACTAGTAAAGCACGGAAGCTTTACTACAAGCAACAACCATCCCGAATTTTGACAGTATATTCCCGATACGGTACCCTAGAGGGAAAAAAGATGAAATTTACAATACTGGAAATACTGAATACGCTAAGAGGAAATATCACTCTTGCTTAACAGATGATAAAACACGAGAAGATATAGAACCAAGTGATGACAAAACGCAGAAAATAATTTGCATGAAGTCTTATGATTATATTTACCTCTGTTTGCAACAATTCTCGAATAATCAACCGGAACTCTCATCTTTGAATTTGATACCAGTGGAGAACGAAAAGACCATAAGAAAAGACCACGAGAACGACATGTTATCCTTGCAAATGAATACTCTCTTTATTTTGGTTTTAGAGGTGAACTTCACAAACAGGTGTTTGGTTTGGCTATGGGGGCATCTTTCTCCCCTTTGTTGGCAAATCTCTTCATGGAATCTATTGAAACCTCCGCTATACACAGTTTTAGGCTCTCCCCTTGTTTCTGGGGCAGATTCATCGATGATGTGGTTTGTATTTGGAAACACGGTTTAGAGTCCTTAGACCTTTTCCATAAACATTTAAATAGTTTTGACAAAAATGTAAAACTTACAGTGGAGTTTAAAGAAAATGACGAGCTACTTTTTCTTGATATCCTATTGATTAAAAGTTATTTCCATTTACTGTTTTCAGTATATAGAAAGCCTACACACAGGGATAGGTATTTGAACCTTCACTCGTGACACCCTATTTCAGTGAAACGAGGGGTTGTGATTGCACTGGTGGATAAAGCTTTCAGAATTTGATCCCAGAAGTTTTCAGATTCTGAATTGTTGCATTTGAGGGATATTTTATTTTGTAAAAGTTACCTGATTAAATTCATTGATAAAATAACAAAAAACAGACGCATTAAACACAACATAGGGTTATTGGGGTTTCACAGTGTACAGAATTAAACATACCGAAAAGGTTTATTTCTTTGCCTTATGTACCTACTTTGGGGGAGAACCTTAAACGAATTTTAGGTAAAAATAACATTGATACTTGTTTCCAATCAGTGAGACCATTAGGTAGTTTTCTTAATTCTGGGAAGGATTTACCCTGGGGAGATTTAGTTAGTGGGGTGTATAAAATTCCTTGTTCTTGTGGAAAGCTTTATATTGGTAGAACTGACCAACAATTTGCTGAAATATTTATTGAGCATCGTAACTCAATAGAAAAAAAAAACTACTATTAAGAAAGCCTCCTAAAAGTTTTGTTTCGGCTCTAGCTGAACATGCACTCTTTCATCCCGAATATTTTATATAATTCGATGAGGCTACATTTATTTCTAATGATAGAGGTTTTTCTCAGTGGGCGAGGGAGGCTATAGAAATTAAAAAACATATATTTGCTAATCTTTCAATAAATAGAGACACAGGAAATTTAAATATTGACCCAATTTATGATTGTCTTTTGAAAAATGAACCAATAATCAATAAGGGAATTAAAATTTTACACAATCACCAGGGGACAAGATTACCTACTAGACCAAAAAGAGTTGGTTTAATATTAGCTTATAAGAGGATCATTTCGCAACAGAATAGTTAACTAAGTTTCAATTTTCATAATTTTTCTTCAGTTGCTTTGATGTTCTCATTGAAGTAACTCTAATAGCTTCTTTTTCTTACGTGGATAAGTAGCGACAATTGTATTTATTATTATTGGTGGTGGTTTTATTTGTTTTAGTTTAGTGATTTTTCCTTTTAATCTTGTGCTGGGGACGCCTAGTTTGGATACAGGCGAAATAACCGCGTTGTTTTAGTCTTTCCTCTCTACTGGCCGTAGTCTGGTTTGAGGTTGTTTTTTTTTGTGGAGTTGTATCTCTCTTTGTTGTTTATTGTTTTCTTTTTTAATTATTTGATGTCTATGGTGGACCACGCTGGACGACCTAGACCAGATGTTGATACACAACCACCTTAAAGACTTCACAAAAAATGATTTGCATGTCAAGGGGGTTATAAGTGAAGGAGACGTAGATTCGAAAAACATAAAATATATCGTAATTATTTTATTAATTACTTGAGAAATGCTGATTTTGAATAAACTAGGTGACAAAACACTACCTTATCTGGCACCTTTTCGAAGTGGTACTCTTTTTTCAAAAAATCGAACCATTAACTTTAAGAAAAGAAGAAGAATACCAATACTTATCGAAAATAAGATAGATTAATTCCTTTCGTAAACAGTGAGTGAAAAAGATGAATATGGTTAATAGAATCAAAAGCTTTAGAAATGTTAAGTGCAAAAAGGTGAATCATTTGGTTATTTTGAGAAGCAAAAAAAAAGGGACGAAAGAATCGCGTGAGCATGAATACATCAAACCCGAGGCCGAAAGCCAAGCTGGTTCTCTCCAGAATTAATACCAGAATTAAAATACGGAAGAAAAATATATTCAAAAATTTCATTTATATTGCATGATTCAATAAAATGTAAGGATCCTGAGTTCTTTTTATTCTAAGGCCTATATATGAAGTATATTCTAAATATAAGAGACACAGGATGCCCAATTAAAATAGTTTCTTTGGATCTTCATAGTATTCTAATGTCTTAGATAATCAGCCCTGAAATACTATCCTAAACAAGTTGATATTGATTCCACAATTTAGGGCCCACCACGCCGGAATTATTTCTACAATGCCTCTATAAGGAAGCTAGGCTGACCGTGATGAATTTTTCGCCTGTTGCTGTAGACGCTTTTTAACACCCTATTTTAACCTGGAAACTCTACCTGAAGGAGTTTGCTGTGATGGAGGTCCACCTGCTCTTGCACCTGGTGGTGGAGGCTGCCCAGGTTTGATACCCACTCCATAGTATACAGCTTTCAAAAGTGAATGAAAATCGGCGGTAGAATGGGTTATTGGGGCATTTGTTCTTGACGAAGTTTCACTGTCCCACTCATTTTTGGATGATTCCACAGTTTCAACGATATTGTTAACAATCTTATTCAATGTGTTAATTTGTTTCTGAAAAATAAACAAAATAATCAAATATGAAAGATTATAGGCGTTGTAACAGGACTTCTGTGTTGCTACATAAATAGCGACGAAGACCACAATGCCTTTCAATCACAAACATTGAAAACAAGAAGAACAATAAGGAATGCTTTTCGTAAGACAATAGACATCCAATTAGAATGAATAGTTCGGCCCTATAACCAAGTGCCGTCTTCAAAAAAACATAAATATATAAGAAGAAAAACTTACAACAAGATACAACCAATAAAACTGAAACGAAATTATTTCATTTAAAGCTATTTTTTTTAAGCTGCATCCTGGTTGAACTTCACTGAAGCATTGTTCTTCTTGTATATATATATATATATATATATATATATATATATATATATATATATATATATATATATATATATATATATATATATATATATATATATATATATATATATGTATACATTTATATACTGTACAACTGCATCAGCAAAGAGTACCAATGGTAATATCCCTATAATGAAAAAAACAACATCAAAATTTTCAATAGAATTACTAGTAATTCTTTTTAATATATGGTCCGCTAATATGTTAAAAAAAAGTTCTACCTACAAACAGATCGTGAATTCCCCCAAGACTCAACCACATAACTACGTCTTGTTAATCACAATTTATCAGTTGAAAAACTAGTCGCTGAATTTAACATTAATTCTTCCCTTGCGAAATATAATGCTTCTATTAAATGGATCACAAGTAGTTACATATCTGAATCATTATTCCAATCCTCTTCCTGTCAACAATGGAGTAGCCCAAGGTACTCACCTATACCCCCTCCTTTTCTTAGTCATGTCAACAGCCTGGCTAAGGAATTTCTTGACATTTAGGAATTTGTTGATGACAGTTGTTGAAACTTGCTATATAAATTGAGTGAGTGACCCTTTGAGCAATGAGCATCCTCATTGAAAATAGAGTAAACCTTCCGAATCCATGATATTACCAATTTGTTTCCTAGAATCCCCACCAAAATTATTAATCCTAACCCTCCTGAAATTTCCGTTTTCATCCTCGAATTTACTTTACGTCACAATTTCTTCTAATTATCCATGCTTAAAATTCCCTCCATATGGCAAATGTATCTATCTTCCTCCTTAAGCTTCTAAATAAATTTTCCATCCCCTCTTCTATTTCTTCAAGACTTTACACTTCATTGTCCACCGTCATTTCAAATATGCTTGTCCACTTTCGTACCTTGACATTTCCAGGAAGATAAAATTAAATCCATTTAAAAAGAACCCTGCAAGTAACTTTCGATTAAGGTATTTACATACTCTCTTCTTCCAAAAAAAGCCACTTTAAAAACACTTGAGTAAGACCGTCTCTCAGCCTGTCCATACTTCGTCTCCTGTTCGTTGCTGTTCCTACAGATATAAAAAAAAAACTTTGTCCCCAATATTACGACAAAATAATCAAAGCATTCAGGTAGTTTACCTTTTTTTTATTATCAAACAGTTTGTGGTAACAACCTGTAGTAAGGAGCGAACCGGCTCAATAGTAACCGAAACTCTAAAAAATGGAACTTTGATACCAATATTTACATCAAAAGAATCACATTTTGATGCTGATTTTAAATATAGAAATTTCATCAAAATCAGTTATGCCCCATCAAAAGTTACAAGCCTTAGAAAATTTGCCTCTTTTTAGAAAATAGGGGAAAACACCCCCTAAAAGTCATACAATCTTAACGAAAATCACACCGTCAGATTCAGCGTATCAGAGAATTTCCTTGTAGAAGTTTCAAGCGCCTATCTACAAAAATGTGGAATTTCGCTTTTTTTTTGCCAGAAGACAGATCACGGATGCGTGTTTATTTGTTTTTTCGTTTTTTTCCAAGGGCTGATCGTATCGACTGAGTGGTCCTAGAATGTCGCAAGAGGGCTCACACTAACGGAAATTAAAAGTTCTAGTGCCCTTTTTAAGTGACCAAAACATTGGAGGGCACCTAGGCCCCCTCCCACGCTCATTTTTCCCAAAAGTCACCGGATCAAATTTCTGAGATAGCCATTTTATTCACCATTGTCGAACAACCTAGTGTAGAAGTGTAGAAGCGTTTTCAGGGGGATTTTTTTTTGTTTAGGGGGAAGTTGAGGGGTGGGGTTACATGGGAGTATATTTCCATGGAGGAGCTTCTCATGGGGGAAGAGAATTTCAATAAAGGGGGCGTAGGATTTTCTAGCATTATTTGAAAAAACAATGAAAATATAAATATGAAAAGTTTTTATACTGAAAGTAACAAGCAGTATTAAAACTTAATGCGAACAAAAATTATTACGCGTATGGGGGGTTTACCTCCTCGTAATACCTCATTCTTTACGCTAAAGTATTTTTAGTAATTTCAACTATTTATTCTACGGCCTTTGCGATTCAGAGGTCATTCTTAAGAAATTGGGACATTTAAGCTTTAGTGTAAAGAGCAAGGTGTTGACGAGGGTTGAACCCCCTCATATACGCAATAAAAACATACGAATATAGAATTTCGTTACGTAAGTTAATTCGTAAGTTACGTATAATTTTTACCAATGAAAACGTTTGTAAAAAATTAAAAGTTCTAGTTGCCTTTTTAAGTAATAAAAAATTGGAATGGAACTAGGCCTCTTCTCTCACTCCTTTTTTGTCAAAATCTTCCGATTAATCGCAATTAATTAATATGCAATTTTGTTTTAATTACTTATGTGCGGAGAACCAAGATCAAAACATGCATTAATTCAAAAACGTCCAGAAATTAAATAAAAAAAACAAGTTTTTTTAAATGAAAGTAAGGAGCAACATTAAAACTTAAAACGAACAGAAATTACTCCGCATATGAAAGGCGCTTTTCGTCCTCAAAGCCCCACTCTTTACGCTAAAGTTTCTTACTGTTTTAAAAAGTAGTAAGTAGAAAAGAGAAAGAGTCAAACTTTAGCTTAAAGAGCGGGGCGTTGAGGAGAAAAAGCCCCTTTCATATGCAGAGTAATTTCTGTTCGTTTTAATGTTGCTCCTTACTTTCATTTAAAAACAAATTCATTTAATTTGGTACAGGCGCCACCCATTTTCGTATTTGTTCGCTTGTTTTTTTTCTTCATTTTTCATGTCCTTGTAAAAAGAATATATTTATATATATATTTTTTTTTCTATAAAACCTTATCTGTTTTTATCTTTTTAACATGTTATGACCAACCTCAGTTTAAACAATGACATAATTTTATCAATTAAATTATTGTAAATTATAATGATTACAAGTTATATGAAACTTTTATAAGATAAAAATTATTGATAATTTTAATTTTGGCATTCTTTGGCCCGTCTTTTCTTCTTATGTTTTTGTTTGTATTGTTTCATGTATTGACCCCGAAATTCAAATTCGGCGCTTTTGGGCTTCTGGTGGTAATTTTTTGAAATATATATCTTGTCTATCTTACTTGTGTGCATCGATGACGCCTTCACTATTAAATACAGAAAATATACCGTAATCTATTTCCAACAAAGAAGAAGGCTTTTTATAACATGAGGAATGGTTAACCGTATCCACAAGGATTGATTTTGAATCATTATGAAATACTAGAAACTAATTTGTCACATGAAAGTAAACTACTACTACTACTAGAGACTCACTACAGCACCAAGCCCCCTGAGGCCAATAAAGCTATGCAGGTTTCTCCTTCGTTCTAATCTATTCAAAGCCTTTCTCTTTACACCCTCCCAAGAAGTTCCCCTTTTCTCCTTTAAATCTTTAGAAGTTCTCCTTTAAATCCTTCCTAATGAAATCCTCTCACCTCAAACGGGGACGACCTGCTTTTCCTTTGGCCCTAGACGGTTGGGCAAAAAGGTTAATCTTTGACAATCTGTCATCCTTCATCCGCAGAACATGCCCTAGCCCCCTCAACTTTTCTCTCATTATAGCCATAGAAAGCAGTATTGAGCCACACTTTTCGTACAGCTTTCTCTTTGAGATATGGTCAGTCAGTTGGTTTAAGGGAGCTACCGTTTCCTTAGACCATCTAATGGCTAGAAAGCCTATCAAGCTTTACCGAGCCACAGATAAAAGTTTGTCTTTTTATCATTATAGTATTGAGCGAAAAAAATTCGAATTCCAGAAATCTTTTCCTCATACATAATTATATCTTATAGTCTCTCTAGTTTCATTAGTCCGATATACAGTGAATTTTCTTTAATACTTCGTTCCCTGTAACTACAATATTCTAAGAAGATAGAGTCTAAAAACAGTTTTAATCCACATTTCAGACAGAAAGTTCAAGAGATCTTGTCACTCTTGCCAACAGTTGCATTAAATTCAAGATACTTTAGGTTTACTACAAAAAAAATTATGATAAATCCAAGCACAGTATTCAAAACTGCTATTAAAACAGGGAGTGGCTGATACCCACTTAGTAAGAAAGGTTAATACCTGAGCAGTGTCATGAGGTATGCTAGCAGCTCTGGTTTCTAACTGATTTTGCTTTTGCTCCACATCTAAATCTGGCTTAGTTCGCAGCAAGTCTGGTACAAGGTCATGAGAAAAGGTCTTTACTCTTCCTTCCGTAGTCATCATAAGACTCTCGTCTGGTTCTTGGCTTAATTTCAAGGGAAGAGTTACATAGTTCCTTAAGAGAGGGGTCTTTTCATTTTTCAGAACTTTGAGTAGCTGATTTAACTAGAAAAAGAACCAACATTGAGTTAGACGTAAAATAGCTACACTTTTACGACAGTGAGCAACAATATGGCTACTTCACAATATTTGGTGGAAACTGCTTCAGCTGCACAGAACCTCAAAGAACAGAACAAAATTTTGTAAGGATGTTAATAGCAACACTTTTACTACTATGAGCAATGATATAGCTACTGTAAAACATTTGGAAGAAACTGCTCCAGCTTCACAAAACCACGAAGGACAAAATAAGATATTGCAAGAATATTGTCTTTACAAAGGTTTCCGACTTTATTTTTTATTTTTGTCATTTTTTATTCTGTTAATCTTTCATCAGAATTTAATTTTGTTTTCAAGGATTCGAGATTTCTCTTATAGTTTAGGGATGTCAAATGAGACATTAGAAAAATGTTATTCTTCCTAAAAAAAAAAATACTCTCACTCTTCAGTATTTCTACTGTTTATTTTCAAGAGTAAAAGTAAAAATTAACAAGGATAGTAAAATTGCCACACAAGACACAGAATCACTAAAACCATTAGAAATAAAATTTTTATAACTCAAACTGCAACTTTCAGTTACATACTTTAGTGGAATAAAACGAGAAGAGGTATCCAGGTGCACACAATGTTTTGTGTATCTGGACTTTATTCAGACATTGCTGACTACCTCAGTCATGGGCAGTGATGAAACTACCAACATCTTCTATGTAGTTTCAAACTGGAAATTAAAGTTTTGCCTTGATTGTGGCCAGCGGTGCCACTAACAAAATGCATGTGTAAGGAGGGGGGGGATCGATGCTTCAGAATTTATGATGTTTAGAATATATCATAAACGTGTGCAATGTACATTTATATTTATGACTGCTTATAATAACAGGGGAGAAAACAACATGAAAAAAAAAATCCCCAGTTACTGCATATAAGATATACTACTTTTTTAACTTTTAATTCGAACGATATGATTAAACTGTAAGTAAAAGACCAGCATTTCAAACAATTTGACTCTTGAAAAAAAGACTGAACACGCCAAATCTCAAGGACATGATCATTTTAAGGCCAGTAATGGTTGGGCCAAGAATTTTAAAAAGAGGCAAACTATTGCGTTTAAAAAAATTAGGAAACTACTAATATGTCTAACCATCACATATTAATTGAATACCAAAGTTACAGAACAGAAAGAAAATAAATAATAGAATTCTTAAACAATATAAAAAAAATACTCAGTGCAACTGTGTTACAAGGAGACAAGGAAGATGACAAGCTGACAGTCAAGGCAGTCAAGCTCAAGACACAATTTTGAAGAAGATTGGAAGAGCAACAGCAGTATAAGTAAATCAACCCAAAGAAAGACGTCCTAAGGTCATCAGACAAGAAAGTACGGTTAATCAATCATCATCATCATCATTGTATCTGTGGACAGTAATGTTTGTGATGAGTGGAAGGGCTGGTTAAACAATATTTTGAAAGACTATTACCCAAAAAATTTTTTACACTGTTGAAAAATGTCACGGTGGCAAAGCAGAAAATAAAGAGTTACAATTCTACTAACAA
Organism: Artemia franciscana; assembly: GCF_032884065.1. NCBI lineage: Eukaryota > Metazoa > Arthropoda > Branchiopoda > Anostraca > Artemiidae > Artemia > Artemia franciscana. The sequence goes on from NC_088871.1 coordinate 6,600,513, forward strand.
CTGATATGGCTAAGTCTTTCGTCAATGGTAAAGCAAAAAATCTCAGATTCTTTAAAGAAGTGAATTCTCTGCCTTTCAAACAGTTCGTAGTAACGAACTGTAGTAAGGAGCGACCCGGCTCAATAGTAACCGAAACTCTAAAAAACGGAATTTGATAGCAATAGTTACATCAAAAGAATCGCATTTTAATGCTGATTTTAAATACATAAGTTTCGTCAAGTTTAGACTTACTCATCAAAAGTTACGATTAAACTAAAAGTAAAAGACCTGTATTTTAAACACAGGATTCATATTTGATAATCTTGCTTAAAACGAATTTGTTGGTAGAAAATAAATAGACAACATTAATTCAAACCACAAGAATAGTTCAAAACCAAAAGAAAGGTAAAGCTTTGACTATTTGCCAGAAGTTAACCCCCAAGTTTGAAAAAAAAAATTCACTGTTCTAGAAGATCTTGACTTGACTTGGTTCATTTTATTCACTACTACAGTATTCACTTGGTTTACTTTATTACAAAATAAACTATCAGAGATAACACTCTAGCGTTGCCTGTAAGTAAAGAGCCATAGAAGTTCAATGCATTATTTATGTTTTTCCCCAAAGCCACTTCGTATGGAAGGGGCATGGCCATAGAAACTTCGGAGGGGCCCATTCGTTTACTTCCCTCAAATATCTCAATAAGTCGATTAATGCGAACATGGAAAGTCTTAATAATGGTGTACGGGAAATCTGGAATGATTTGGTTGCAGTATCTAGTCGAGTTGTGGTGCTTGAAAACAAAAGTAGTGCAACAGACAGCGAGCTTGAAAATGTGACAACAGAACTTCTAGGACTAAAAAATGTTGTTCAAGCTCAGGCACAGGCGATTAGTACATGCAAAGAGGACATGAATGCGGTTATGAACCAGTCGCTTGTCGATGAGAATCAGGACAAAATGTGTAACCTGTTCTTTTTGGGTTTAAATAATGTTCCCTCCACGGAGGCTGCATCCCAGGTTTCAGATATACTTGTTGGCGGTTTGTCACTCAGTGCTGACGATTTGCCTCCTTTCACAATGATTCAGTATTCAAAAAAAAATTGTCAAAATTAAGGTGGACACAAGAAAGTTTATTTCTTGAAATTAATTAACGCAAAAAAATAAAAGGAAAACAGTTTGGTGATCACAAGTCCATATTTATCAGTGACGATGTGACGCCCCGTGTCCGTGCTTTGCGCAGGGAACTACTCGCCATACGAAAACGTTTGGTTGAGGACGGTGTGGAATGCTGGCTACCTCCTAGTTTACCACCCAGCCTATCTGTGAATAAAAGATAATCGTGTAACCAAAGTGCCTTGCTATTATGCTAAGAGTTTATTAGAATAATTCATTTTGTCATTTTTTTATGTCTTGTCATTGGAAAAAAACGTGTCACATTATGGTTATTTTTTTATTGTGAGATTGTGGTGAAGTGTTTGTTTTGTTATTCAAGTGTGGATATTAGTAGCCATTGTAATTTGAGAATTCGTACATGGGATCATTACAGATAAAATTTGTTTGTTTTTTCGCGTGTTTTTTTTCTTATATCAAAAATATCCTTGTTTTTTTATTTGTTCTATTATGTTTTCTTCTTTTTCCATATTTTTTTTTTCGTTTTTTCTTTTTTTTTTGTGGAGACGAGGCCATACGCATAGTGACCGCGTTACCCCAGGCAATAGCCATCTTAAAAATCTGGAAGCGTCTAATGTGGATTCTGCTAGTATGTTTACAGAGCAGCTCTATCGGAATTATGATACTGGGATTGCTGGTCAATATGTTCCTTGTAATTCGAAGTACCTATCACAAGTATAGTTGTGGTGATTCTGAAGACCTCAAAGTTTACCACCTTAATCCTCAGGGGTTGAATTCATCTTTCAATTTTATTAGCGCGATATGTGAACTTTTTTCAGGTTATTGGTCTCTCAGAAACATGACTTAATGAGCAGAACTCGGCTCTCTTACAGGTTCCAAGGTATACTCTATAATAAGAATCGTCAGATTAGACAGCATGGAGGAATTGGAGCCTATAGACGGAGCGATGTTGAGGTTTTGGTAAGTGGTCTAATGTTATATCAAGAGATGTTATTTGAGCCACTTATTCTTCAGCTTAGGCTTAAGCCAAAAGATGTTTATGTTGTAGTACTTTATAGACTACCATCTGGATCCTTTCCTGCTTTTATGGATCTTTGGAAAAACCACTGGAGAAATTACCTACTGGTTCACACCCTTTTTTCATACTCAGGGACTTCAACATTGACCTGTATGATATAAATTTGAATACTCCTATGGATTTTCTACAGCTATGCATGTCATACGGTTTGTTCCCTACTATTAATATTTTGTATGCACGTCAAAACTTCTTGATAAATATTTTTTTCTAATTTAAATTTTTCAGATCCAGGAGCTATTGTATTATCTTCAAAAGTTTAAACAAGAGGTTTCAGATATTGATTGGAACAATTTTGTTGAAAATACAGACGATATAAACATAAGCTTTCAAAGATTTTTTGATACACTGATTTAGTTTTGATTAAAGCTTGTATTAAGGATTGGACATCGAGAAAAAAAGTACCCAAAAAGCCATGGTTGTCAACTAGTTTGCTCTGGTGTATCAATATACGAAAGATAAGTTACATAAGAATTCAGCAAGGAATGAAAATGATCCTGTTTGCACACGAATTTATAAAAATTACAGAAATGCTCTTAACAAACTTCTGAGATATGCTAAGAAAAAATATGTTGAAAGTAAGTTTGAAGAAGCTTGTGGTAACCCAGCTAAAACATGAAAACTTATTAAAAATGTTATATTTTCAAAAGATTCTGTTTTGCCCGATGAGGTTATTACTCGCGATGGGCCAGCTTCGAGTGAGCCAGAAGATGTCTATAATGCCATGTTGGAGCACTTTGCAACTGTTGGGGCTCGACTTTCTCGCACCACAGCAGCTTCTGATGTTCCCCTTGAGACTTTTATGGGGACTCCTGTTGATGTATACAATGTATCTAAGAGGTGTTACACGGGATGAAATTCGTAAGATAATCTTCGAGAGGAAAAGTACTTCGGATGGGAGTGATTACATTAATCTTCTTGTTTTAAAAACAGCGTTTCCAATAATTTCAAAATATTAACCTCCTTTGTTAATGCTTGCCTGAAACAGGGCAAATTTCCTAATTGTCTTAGAATTGCAAGAATAACCCTTGTTTTTAAAGGTGGTAATTAGAATGATCTGGGGAATTATCAACCAATTTCGTTATTACCTGTTATTTCCTGTGTTCTAAAAAGAATGCCTTAATTATAGAAAATATAAGCATCTGGAACGACATAAACTTTTATATCCAAATCAATTCGGTTTCAGGAAAGGTAGAACAACAGAAATGGCGATTTCGTTTATTACTTCGGTACATTAATGAAGTGCTTGATAAGAAACTTAGGGTAGCTGGTGTGTTCTTGGATTTGGTTAAGGTGTTTGACAAAGTTGACCATCGTATATTATTAAGAAAATGTGAATTTTACAGACTAAGGGGTGCAATGTTAAGTTTGCTTCGTAATTATCTTCAGAATAGACAGAAGTATGTTCATTTACATGGAATTTCGTCTTACAAAAATTTTGTTAATTCCCCAAGGTTCCGTATTGGGCCCTATTCTATTTTTAATTTTTATTAATTATCTGCCTGATTTTGTTAATGCCCTACCCAAAATTACCGATTTTATTGATAATGGTCCAAGTAAAACACAGGTCACTGCGTCCTTATTTGCGGATGACGCAACGCCTATGTATATTGCCTCTATGGAACAACTGCTTATGTCAACATTAAATGCAGCAATGACTAAGATATGCATATGGCTAAAAATCAATTACCTTGACCTGAATATAGGTAAGTCAAATTTTTTTTATTTTTTTCTAGATCTTCAAATTTTTATCCTTGGATCACTGAATTGAAATCAGAGTGGGAAATTTTCAAATGTAGAAGATTCACCAAGTGCCTCGGAATTAACATGGATGAAACCTATCATTTAAGGACCATGTGAAGTCGATTTCTAAGATACTGTCGCGTAACCTAGGTCTTCCCAGTTTGTCACTCAGTTTAGTGACATAGAATAGAACAGTGAAAATTTTATTATCAGCCATCAAAGGGATGCTATCTGTTAGGGGTTGCGGAATTGATGCACCTTTTTATTCGCCCTTTTTAAGCTTTTGCTATAATGGATTCAAGTAAGCTTATGGGATGACCATTACAAAATAAGATCTCCTTAAGATAGTTCATTTCAAGGACATTGTGAGCTTCTCAGCATATTCATAACACCCAATCAAGCAAAGATATAACTACTCCTCTTCTAATACAACAATTGTTTTAACACTTCAAACAAAGGGAATACATTTATTGTTCTTGATAAAAATTACATGTAATAAAACAGTTACAGATATTTTATCCAACACTCACACTTGTTATAAAACGTCTTATCCCAAAGATTACTCAGCTCTCAAATTTTATGGTCAACCAAAACCCATAAAGATGGAGCTCCTTTGCACCCTATTTTTGCTTCTTATAGCTCTCCAGCTGCCAGATTGGAAGAATAGATGCCCAGAATTTTTTGTCTCCTTATGTCTTCACAAACTTTATGCATTAAAAATTTAGTTTACCTTGTGGAAAAATTAAAAGACCTTGATATAAAAAGGATGCAATTTGGATCAGTTTTGATACTCTTTCTATATATCAAACAGTTCATGGCAACAAACTACGGAGCAGCTCAGCTGGATAGTAATTGAAAGTCTCGAAAATGAAATTTTGATAACAACAGATACCACACCTCAAAAGCACTGACTTTTTATTCTGATTCCAAATATATAAAATTCACTAAATTTAGTGTTACTAGTCAAAAGCTACAAGTCCAAGAAAATTTGCCTGATTTTTTTAAAAAAAAGGGGGGACACCCCCTAGAAGTCAAGCAATCCTAATGGAAAATCACACCATACCATTAGATTCAGCATATCAATGAATTGTGCTGTTGAAGTTTCAAGCTTCAAATTAAATTTTTTGGCAAAACAAAGATCACAGACATGTGATTTTTTTTTCTGGAGCGCTCATACTGAACCAATGATCCTGAAAAATTAGAAGATAGCTCATTTGAACAAAAATCAAAAGTTCTACCCCCTCCCACACTTAAAGTTTCTCCCAACACGTCTGATCAAAATTTTAAGGTAGCTTTTTAATTCAACATAGTTGAAAGGTCCAATAATTATGCTTTTGGTGACAAAATGACCTTCCAGAGTCCGTGGGAAAATGGCTGTAAGTTACACAATTTGCCCGTTTTGTTCACAATTATGCTTTTGGTGATGACATGACCTTCCGGAGTCCCTCAGAAAAGGGCTATAGGCAACATAATTTGCTATTTTTGTTCATATATATTATTTGTTATTGGGAAATATGCAGAAAATTTTGGGGGAATATTCTACAGGTAGGGAGAATTTTCCACAGGAAGAATTTTCTGTTGGGAAGGAAGGGAAGGAGATTTCCAAGCATGATTTAAAAAACGGTCAAAATCAAATAAAAAAGCAAAGTTTTTTTTTAAATGAAGCTAAGAAGCAACATTAAAACTTAAAACGAAGAGAAATTATTCTGTACATGATAGGGGTTGCTGCTTCCTGAGTTTTTGTCCTGATTCTTTAGGAAAGACTATTCAAACACAAGGGCTTTTGATTTTGAATAAGAAGTATTTTTGAAGCAGGTTAAGAATGTTACAACTTTGGCTTAAATAGCAGTGGTTGAGAAAAAGGCAGTCCTCCTCATAAACAGAAAAATTTCTGTTCATTTTAATTTTTTATGTTGCTCCTTACTTTCAGTTAAAAAAAACTTTTTTACTATTTAATACCTCTTGTGATATTAAAAAATGTGAACTTGCTCTTCCAAGGAAACTAGAAGATTATATAGAACAAATGAACTACAAAACATCAGATACAGCAACCAATTTTTCACCAAAATTATGCATCTACCAATGGGAGCTAGATTTTCACCTTCTTTGGGCACTTTTACATGTTTATTAAGACCTCTGCCTTGAAAACTTTTCCTCTGAGACACTGTTTCTGGGGTCAGTTTGTGGATGACATTATTTCTGTGTAGGATCACAAAGAGAAGTTACTTAATTCCTTGTTGACCCATGTTAACACTTTTTATTCCAATCTTCAGTTCAGTATCAGACAAGAAGATAATTATAAATTGCATTTTTTCCACATTTTAATTTTCAATATGTCTCTCAGCCTTATGTTTTTAATTTAGAGAAAGCCTACATATAATAAAAGGTATTTGTATTTTTTTTTCCAACCACCTTCATTGCATTGAAAGAGATGTAGTTCTATCTTTGGTTGGTCGTGTGCTACAAATATGCTCAGAAGCTCACATAGTCCCAGGACTGAACTATCTTACCAATAAGTTATTTTATGTTGGGCATCCCATAAACCTACTTGAATTCTGATACCTTTGATTCCCCATTGGCTAAAGACATCTATGCCAACCAAAGCCATTTCATTTTGTCTCATGAAAACCCTCAAACCAGTTTTCAGGTAGGCAGTTGAAACAAAAAAGCATTTCTAACTTCGCCCTTAATAGATATTAATTTGAAAAAACCTTTTGCACAAAAAAAGTTTTTCAAAGAAAAGTAAAGAGCACTACTGAGACAAAAACGACCAGAAACAAAGTCAAATAACCTTCCAAGCATCAAACTAACACAAATCACTATCAATAAATAAATGTAACACAAAATGGACAAAATTTACAATAAAGAACCAAGTTAAACTCAAAATAAGCAAAATTAACAAAATTAGAACTGGCAACCCCCATGCCTTCCCGGAACCAGAGCAATATTTGCACTTTACAAAAGAAAAACAAATGATCATGGATTGTCAGTTTAATATAAATATTCTGATGTTTATTCCTGAAAGTTTTTTTTTGTCAAAGTGAAAAAAGTAAAAAGATTTTGAATGTGATTTGTTTTCAGTGAAGAGCAAATTATGTTGTGGTTTTGAAAAGACAGGGTGTGTGTTATGATTATGCTAAAATGCTCATATTGTATGAATGTAATGAATGTACAGAACTGAACTGTCATAAGGACTATTTATTTTGCATTAGATATCCAGTTAACTTACTTGAATCCATTGAAACATTTATAAACATTTCACCATTCCACCCAATATTCCTAAATTGAGTAACAAACTGGGAGGAATACAAAAAAAAACATAACATTAATGTTATGTTTAACATTGAAACAAAATACAGAGCTTGTTCAACTGTGGTAAGGGTAAAATCAACCCAATTGTGGGTAGTGGTGTTTACAGAATCCCTTGTCTTGTGGTTGTTTCTACATTGGAAGGACCCAACAAAAAATAGAAGAGAGGTTTTCAGAACACAAATCATTAGTTGACAAAGTCATGAAGCTACACCAAAGGCCTGAAACCTTTGATTTCACATTGGCTCCAAACATTTATGATAACCCAGACCATTCTATTTTGTTTAATAACATCTCCATTATTGCCCATTAAAGGTCTCATGCAAATATTTAGGGAGGCAGTTGATAAAAAAAAACAAGCATGTCCACCAGAAGGTTGCCTTTAATAGAGATACTGGAGACTTATCTAAGCCCCATTTCTAATGAACTTTTCAATTCCAATCATTTTTATATCTATCCAAAATATCACATTTAATAACATACTAGGATCTCTGATAATACCATCCATAGTAGGCAATTAGCCTTTAAGCAACCTTTACATAAAATGAAAGTTTAAATTACCATTCACAATCAGATTTTTATTCTTTTACCCCTTCACTATTACTTAGAAAGGGTCTTCTTTTAATTTTAGCATTTAATTTGAGGTTTGTATTTTTATTTTGATATGTGGCCTGGACTCCTATCTTATATTTTTTTTATTTTATCCTGTACTGAAGATGGCCAAGCAGAGGTCTCAATTGCAATATTTACATAGTTTTTTTTCTATTTTTCACTGACTGTTATTATCCTCTTTTTCTCTTTGTGATTTTTCTTGTTTTGTCATGGTTAGCCAGTGTAGATTATGGTTAGCCATTAACACATTAATTGACCACATTAATAGACCACATTAACTGTGGTCTCAGAACAACAAGCTTTTGTTGGTAAACAGCCATTGTTTACCAAAGCTTGTAATATAACAAGCTTTTGTTTTCAGGAAGGAAGATACTTGGCATTATCTCTGGCAGTATGTCTGCCTTCAGTTTTCAACGTAGTTTGGTAAATATCTTGATTAATGAAGTAAAGGGATAACTAAGAAACAGTAATTCTAAAATCAGAATTTCATTTTTGGAATCAAACATGACATTCATTAACATCATAAACTAAGTTTCAACCTATCCTTCCCAAATTTTCACAAATATACAGTCTAAATTATATATTCCCTGTACATTCATTGATTCTCAATTCTGTCATTGCTGGTTCAACTTACAGAAAAACTGGTTTTAACAAGATTTATACAAGCACAGGTATATAAGCAGTATCTAAAATAAGAAGGAAAGATATGATCTTTGAGTATCTGTAAAGGCCTTAAAATTGAATTTACAACAGAAACAAATACCATATTTGGATTCAGGATGAAATACTGACTCTAGAGGTAAGTTTGCTTCTTATCTATCCAAATACTCTTTTAATGAAGATATTTACCCATAATTTAGCTAGAATGAAAGTAAATACTTCACTTGATGCCTTTTCTTATTCTTTTTCATAGGTCAATTGTTGTTTCTGGGGGAAATTTCATGTGTAGCCCTTCATAGTTGCCAAACATTTCAAAACATGCTGTTTCTTTTAAACTAGCCAGTGAAAAAAAAAATCGCATTTGCAGCTGATTTAGGAATTATAATTACTATTAGGGTACTAAACAAGTAAGCCAACCATTGGAACTAAGTTCTGTTCATTCATTAACACAAAAACCACCAAACAACTGAACCAGGCATGATTTACACATCACCTGAAAGATCCATCACTGCTCATTTACATATGCTTTAAAATGTATGCTAAAAACAGCATTGCTAATATATGAAATTACTTCTCCAGCCCTCACAACAATGAGCATGCACATGACATGCCAAAATAGTTTTCCAACAGATGCTTTTATTCACATACTTCAAAAGGTCAACCAGAAAACACACATGGGAAACAACAGGTTTTTTTGAGGGACCAGTCCAGCTTCTTTACATTTAATCCTTTAAACACATGCATTGAAAAAAAATAAGATTATTACATCAACAAGTAAAAAAGAAACAGTACTGACAATAAAACAGAATTTCTATTTTTCTAAACATATCTGGCTGTGAAACTTTGCTCTTTTCAACTTCAAGTCCCCTCTCCTCTATTAGAAAGTTGCTCCTGCAGAAAATTCCCTCTGAAAAATTTATCTCAAGGCAAGTTCCCCCATAGAATACTTGAGGAGAGCCTAACCACAATGTAAAGCTTTTTAAAATAATGAATAAACTTTAACACGAAGAGTAAAGTGTTGAAGAGGGGGCAACTCCCTTCATATACATAATAATTTCTGTTTGTTTTAAGTTTAAATGTTGCTCCTTACTTTCAGTTGAAAAAACTTATTATTTTATTTAATCTCCATTTGATTTTTGAATAGTGCAAGGAATTCTGGCTCTACCTCCATGGAAAAGTCCCCCATCCCCATAGAAATATCATCTAGACAATTCAATCCCAGTGAAACAATACCCTGGACACTTACTCTTAACATCTCCAAGCACGAAATTGAGTTGTAAAGTTTCTCCTGAAAAATTTTACCTCCAGAAATTTCCCAACAACAAATTCTCTCCAAGGAAAAACCCCCCAGTAGGAAATTCAACCCCCTTCCCTTCTGTAAAATGCATGCTGTAATTTGTAAATACTGTGTGTAAAAAATGGGCAAATTTTATGACTTAAAAACCTTTTCTCTTGGGCTGCAGGGGGGGGGGGAGGTCAGGTTACCTGTAAAGGCACAGTTATTGCACCTTTCCACTATGCTGTACAAAATTCTGATCTCACAATTTAAGAAAAAGAGACATAGGAGGGGTCTAATTGCCCTTGAATCATGTTAGTCCTTAAAAGGTACACTAGAATGTTTAATTTATGTTTGTTTGAGCCCTCTCTCAATGTTCTTTGACCACTGGTCAATAAAATTAACCCTTGGGGAAAAATATGCTATAATGTCCATGATCTTTCTTCTGGCAAAACTCCTCATTCTAGCAGATAGGTGCTTGAAATATCTGCGATAGGGCTTTTTGCTATGCTTACTTTGATAGTGTGATTTTCATTAAGATTCTTTGACTTTTAGGGGGTGTTTTTCTCCTTTTTTTGGAATTTGGACTTTTCCTGAAAGATGGCAAAGGGTAAAAATTTTACTTAGAAAACTGGCAAAACAAACTTTGCAAGTATGAAAAAAGGTTTTTTTAATGTGAAAGATTACTGGGGCTTGAAAAAAAAAATGGTTGAAAAGGGGAAAATGATAAAATCTGAGGTGGGGCCTTAGCATTATCAATAACCTGAGCCAAACTAAATAAAATAGTATTTAATTTTATTTGTTTTACAAAGTCTAGACTATGGCCACAATTCAAGAGAAAAGGCTCTAAACCAATTTACAATGTGGTTGTTTATCCAGTTTCCAACCAGTTTGAAGTTTAGGGTAAAACAATAATCATCTCAGGAGATAGGTTTGCTGGGACCAGAAGAGCAACACTAAACCCTGTCAAAATATTGCAAGGATTGCCCTTTTATTCTAAGAAAAAAAAACAGTTAAAGACTATACTAACCCTCAAGTTATTAGTAATAATTAGATGCCTTTCAAAAAAAATTAAAATCCTTTCAAAATTCCTAGATTAGCAAAGTTAACCTATGCTTTGTGTCAATGGCTGCAACAAACTGATCTAGAAATACTGCCATATGTTAAGCATAGTGAAGAAAGGGATGAAAAACTGTCATTCTAAAGGAAGATCAATGAGGTAGAAGTTATTTTCTTATTTATCCTTTTTGGGAGGGGATGCTTTATTGAGTGGGTGTTTGTAACTGTTTAGTACTTCATCATTAGTCTCAATTATAAAATGTTTTTTAAAAACATATTTTCAACTTAAAAAAAAACTCAAAAACCCTCAAATATGACAACACATTAAAACTGACATCATTCTGAAGGCATCTCAAGCTCTTTAAAAGCTTCTACAATTTGTTTTCAAGATAAAATTTACTATTAAAACTAAAGAAAACAATAATTGACATTCTTAAATCAGCTACAAATAGGCAGGGGCAAACCCAGCAATAAATTTTGAAGGAGGATAGATATTTTGGCTGAGGGATAGTAGTACTGGTTAAAAAGTAAAAACAAAATTTTTAGAATATAAGGTACATTCTTTATTAAGACACTATGTAAGCTGATCCTGACCTGAGGCACTCCAATTTAACTCTTCAGTCATTGGCGTGACTCTGTAAGCTTAGCCAGAGTCAACCCAGCTCTAAATGGGTACCTGGAGAAATCTGGGGAAGGTAAACAGGAAGGGTGTGTGAAAGCACAGGATGGTTGGCTCCCAACCCCCCATTGCACTTCCTGGCTGAAGGGCCAAGAAACAGAGATCAGCACCACCAGTAGGGACTGTAAAGTCCAATGCCATATCCTTTACCTTTTAATAAAAGAATACTTGCACAGAGCCATAGTGATGGGAGCTGTTACACCAATCTTCAAAATTGATGTAGAGTGGAAAATCATCATAAACTTTTAATTACACTATGAAACATTTTGGTGCCAAGTTCCCCAATTGTAACCACAATCTCCTCCACAGAGCTAACTCAACTTAGCTTCCCCTTTAGCTGCCTCCATCAAGATATTGAAAAATAAGTCAAGAGTATCTGATGAATTCTTTGTTGAGGGAAATACAGTGCTGAGGCAATAAGTATTGCAGTGATTCCAGCAACTTTCTGTGACTAAGGAATCACTGATGTAGCTGCTGCAGAAAGTAGTCCATGAATAGGATAAACACAGAAAGTCAATAATATGTTTCAGGACCATCTGACATTGTTGTATATTTATTTCTATACATTTGTTTTGGAGCTCAGAATGGGCACCCTATTGCTGATCTTACAATATTGATATAGTTCAATCCCTTCAGTAAAAAGTGGATGAAAAATAGATTCACTTCTCTCTTGCATGTCTATAACTTTGCTCCTAAGATTTTCAGAATGTTTAAGAAAATATACAAGATCCATAGTTTCTGATTGCAAAGATGTCAACAAATTGTGTGACTGACTAAAAACTTTACTGACAGTAACCATAGCTGTACCAAAACTGTATCTCTCATTAGTAGATAGCAAAGAATAAGCTATGCTTGAAGACTCACAATCTGAATCAGGATGCTCTTGAATTTTCTTCATAGCCTTGCCAATAACAATATGCATTTCTTTAAACAAAATAATTGATTGATTTTAAGTGATCTACCTATCTATTCTCAAAAATTTGTTTAATTTTATTCATTTTCTTCCTGTGATAAGACTACTTGCTTGAACAATTTGTTTGAAAAACACAGAGACTTTAAGTGAAATTATAAAGAAATTAATTACATCTTTCAAAGTTCCTAGATAATTTCAAGTATTTTATATATATGATTTCAAGCCCCCTTAAGTATTTTATTCCTTTCCATTCCAACTAAGGTTTGTATCAACCAAGGTCTGCTGTCAGCCAACTTTTCCTTTTTGAAAGAGTCTATAATATTTTATTTCTGTTTTCAAACAATGGACCACAAATTAATAACAGGGGCAGAGACTTAAATATAAACACTGGAAAAGCACAGGCATGATTTAAATTAAATTTGACAATCTTAGGAGCCCAAGGTTATAAACATATGTGGCTTACTTGACAGCAGCCTGGCATTGTTCTCTACTGTATTTTCACAAAACAAAATTTATTGTGTGGAAATTGTTACACACTACCTACCTGTTGTGTATACATTACTCTGCATCAATGGGAATAAAACCCAAAATGAATTTGATTTGCTTTAAAAACAGTTATGTTTTAAATATTATCTTTTTAAATGAATAAATCATTCAGTTTTTTTCCTCATCATAATAAAATTATAGTATACATTATCCTTTTGATCCATAAGATTACTCAAGATCTATAAGCATGTCAACCTTACTAGACAAATTTTGGGGGGGCATGTCCTCTTTATTTCCCCCTCCCCCTGGGTTTGCCTCTGCATATAGGGACAATTTTTCTCACAAGCTAGTTTCATTTAGGAATATATTTTTAAAATTTTGATTATGTTAGGGCTGTTTTAAGCCCTTTAAGGGCTCAAAATATAATTTTCCTATAAGTAAATACTGAATTATGAAAGAGCATAAAAGAAGCATCAAGTGATAAATATTTGCTTTCATCCTCACTAAAGTATGTTGTAAACTACAAATTTAAATTTAAGCCTATTTGAGAATCTAGTTGTATATTTATTTTCTTGGTAAAATTCTAGTTAATTGACTTCTTGCTATCTCAGAAAGGGCTTAGGTTAGGAAAATGAAACTTTCAGGGATGTATCTGGGCTACAGGCTAAAGTAGCCTATGTCCTGGGAAGGTATTTTAAAGTACCCACCTCCACTCCTTCTCCCTCTAGAGGGCCCTGAAATTTGCCTACATGACAGGTCTATTACCTATTGAAATTTTGACAAAATAACATTTTACCTTAATTTTCAGTTACTATTTGCTTTTTCTTTGCCTTTAGTTCTGAAAATGCAATTCCTGTTATTTGAGTAGAATTCTGAGCCATATCAATGTTTTTTTTTCAAAATTGAGGAAATGTATTTGCATATCTTTGAGACCCTATAGGCTAGAACTGAATTGAGCAAGGTTATGAAGCTGAAAACAATTTAGTTGTACTTTGATTAAGCAGGAGATCTATTTCGCAAGGTCTCACTTTTATAACACACATATTTTTAATGGCCATCAAAGGTCAGGGCCCTCTGGAGGGAGAAGGAGTGGACGTAGTTGCTTCAAAATACCTTCCCAGGACATAGGCTACTTTAGCCTGTAGACACATCCCCAAAAGTTTCATTTTTGTAACCTAAACCCTTTCTGAGATAGTAAGAAGTCAATTAACTAGAATTTCAGCATTTTCTTTGTTTGACTTCTGCATTAGTCTATCTATATAGCAGTCTTAGTCAAATTTTACCCCTAGCCTACCTGTCCTGACAACAATGCATAACTATCTAGAACTGATGGCCACTGGATTTCTGGGTCTAAATCCATCTTCCTCAGTAGATTCTGCATTGACATTTTTATTTCACTGATCCTTTGAAGAAGTGTATCCACACAAGCTTCAAGGTTTTTCTCTTCTCTTTGCATTGTTTTTATGACTTTATCTCGTTTCGTCTTCTAAAAGTGATGAACAGCCGACCACGGCTGCAATAGAAAACAAATCGTTAGTATTTCGCCCAAAAATCCCAAGGTCAATCAGTTGTACACAAGCAATCGGGTCATAGGCTGTACACTAGGTAAGACACTTTGGGCACCTTGAGGTAAGAGATTGTGTTTTATAAAGGCTGTCATTTTTTCAAGAAGAAAAAGAATCTATATTGCTAAGAAAGCTTTCCTTTTGTCTCAATTTTTTTCTTAATTGAATCTTCTAATAAGAAGGCTAAAAGTTCAAGATGCTACAACTTAGACATGATGTATGATTTATTAGAATTTGTTGTATTTTAACTTTTATAAAATTTAATGTAAATATATATAAGCAAATTGTTGGAATTCCAATGGGGGTTAATGCTTGTCCTCTTATAGCGGGCTTGTTTTTTTCAAACTAGAATAGGAATATATGATTAATAAAAAGAACCCAAGTAATGTTAAGTATTCTCTTTCAAATAAAAAAAGATATTTAGATGATCTTCTGGTGGTAAATTGTGCAGAGTTTATGGAGATTTCGAAAAATATTTACCCACGAGAGTTAATTCTAGAGACGAGCTATGGGAAAGGTAATTATGGCCGCTTTTTAGATTTAGACATTAATGTTTCGCATAAAATTTAATTAGTTTTCGAAATTTAAAATAAAACGGACCATTTAATTTTGAATTATTTATATTCCCATTCTTTAAAGGCGATATACATTAAAATATTACATATTCACCTTTTTATTCTCAACTATTTAGATATGCGAGACTTTGCAGTAACTACATCGATTTTGAAAATAAAAGTCAAATACTTAGCCATAAATTAATCATAAGAGGTTTTTCTGACAATAAACTTACTTGGTGTTATATGCTTATCACTTGTTTTTCTTAATACCTTTTGTGTTTACCTTGCACGGCCTGTAATGCTTTGGTTGCTGTTTATGTGTGTCATGTTTTACTGCAGGTCGGTTGCCTTCTAAATAAACTGAATTAATCAAATCTCATTGAATACAACATGGTGTTAGAAGAAGAATAATCAAGATGGACAACTCAACGCCTTCACCTCGTTTTGACTGGGAAGCGGCCAGTCATGAGTCATGGAAGAAATTTGAACAGCATGTACAGCTAATGTTCACATGCCCCTTAAGTGGAAAAAATGAAAGGTAACAGTGCACATATCTACTTCTGTTGCTTGTTGAAAAAGGACGAGATATGTATTTGGACATTGCAGGCAGAAGAGAGCGATAAAATTGCTTGCTACCTAGAAAAGTTCAAGGAACATATTTCACCATCGGTAATACTAGTTTTTGCCCACTACAAGTTCCACAAGCGAGACCAAAGTGTGCATGAATCTGTGGAACGATATATAACAGCAATTCGTGTGTTGGTTAAAGACTGTGACTATCCAAAAGCAACTGGTGATGACATGGTGAGAGACCAAATTGTTTGTGGAATCTTAGACGTACAAATCATTTTACTCCAGTTTTTCGAAGTAAACCAGTGCATGCCATTGAAATTGGAAATGCACTTCAGACCGAACAAGTGTTTATTTATACACTCTTCGTGGGATCCGTTGGAAACATTAAAGGAAGCCAACCGACTGATGAAGTCATTGTAAATAAACAGGAATGGATGATCAAGTTCAAAATCGACACTGGGGTGGAGGCCAATGTCATTCCAGTAGATTTGTTTTAGAAAACTGTCCCCACACCTGAGTGGAAAGAAACCAAGCTAATTCTGGTTGCATATGGAAATACGAGAATCCCATTAGTTATGACGTGCATGCCGTCATGTGCATACAGCAAGGCTACCTCAGGAAAATAATTTTTTGTTGTAAAAACCAAAGCCATCTCAATACTAAGGTATGAAAAATGCGTTGACATGGGTCTCGTGAAACTGGCAGGAAATTTTGAACAAAATCATGAAACGCCTTTCATTCAAAAGATAAAAAAAAGATTTAGCCGACATCTTCACCGGCATAGGCGAG
Organism: Artemia franciscana; assembly: GCF_032884065.1. Taxonomy (NCBI): domain Eukaryota; kingdom Metazoa; phylum Arthropoda; class Branchiopoda; order Anostraca; family Artemiidae; genus Artemia; species Artemia franciscana. The sequence goes on from NC_088871.1 coordinate 6,616,918, forward strand.
CTACAAGGTGAATGCACCATACATCTGAAGCCAGGCGCTGTGCAAACTGTACAGCCAGTGAGACGCATAACATCTGCCCTTCATAACAAGCTGGAAAATGAATTAAAACAGCTGAAAGAACAGGGTATCATACACAAGGTCACAAATCCAAAGGAGTGGGTAAACTCGATTGTCACTGTTGAAAAATAAGACGGTTCTCTGCGTTTGTGTTTAGACCCAAGGGATCTAAATGCCACTATACAACGACCCTATTACCCCATGCCAACTTTTGAAGACGTAGCTGCATGGCTCTATGGCCACAAAAGATTCACCAAACTTGTTGCAAAGTTTGGATATTGGATGCCTAAACTATCAGAGCAATCATCAATAATGACAACTTTCAATACACCGTTCAGAAGGTATCGACACATAAGGATGCCGTTTGGCAATGTCTGTGCTCAAGACATCTTCCAACAGAAAATGAAAGAAACATTCAGCAATCTAGAGGGAGTTAAAGTTATTGCGGATGACATAATAGTATCTGGTAAGGATGACGAGCATGATAGAAAACTTGTATGCATGCTGGAGAGGACCAGAAAGGAAGAAGTGAAATTCAACCCTTAGATATATATTTTCGGTGCTCCCAGTATCCCTTATTTTGGTCACATGATCACAGCTGAAGGTATGAAACCTGATCCAAGGAAAGTTCAAGCTAAACCACTCATTAAGATAATTAGAAAAGCAGGCTACATTTCAGTGGACAGATGTTCAAAAATCAGAGATGGAAAAGATGAAGGTTTCTATTTGTCAGAAACTAGCCGCATTTGATGCTCAAAGCAAAGAAGTGGAATTGAAAACAGATGCATCGAAGTATGGCCTTGGGGCAGAACTCCCAACTCATGAAAAGATAGTAGCATTCGCCTCAAAAGCATTGAATGAGACAGAACAGTGCTACTCACAGGTCGAGAAAGAGCTGTATGCAATTATGTCTGGCTGTCAGAAATTTCATCAATACGTTTATGGCCGAAAAATCAAACTGTACACTGATCACAAGCCTTTGGAAACTATTCTGTCGAAACCCTTGTCTCAGGCACCACCAAGAATGCAAAGGATTATGCTTCAGATACAGCCCTATAATTTAGAGGCTCACTGTATTAGAGACAAAGACATCCCGGCAGCTGATGCCCTGTCAAGAATGCATCCGTCAGAAAATGACGAATTTCAAAATGAGATTGAATTTCATCTGGAAAAATGGGACTTGAGTTTGGTGATGATTTCCGGTGAAGTTGTGATACTTATTTATTTTGAAATAGCATAATAAGCCATTTGTTATTGATATATCTATCGGTATCTAAATTCCGTTTTTTAGAGTTTCAGTTATTAATGAGCCGGGTCGCTCCTAGCGTTTTTAACTAAAGTGAGGAGCAAGTTCAAAACCTAAAATAAATATACATTACTCTTGTTGAAAGGGGGGACTTCTCCCTTCTCAACACCTTGCTCATTAAACAGAACTTTTTTAGTGACTTGCAATTTTTTGCAATTGCAAATATTCTTAAAAGCCCCCTTCATATACATAATAATCCGTTCAAATAGGTTTTAAAGCTGTTCCTTGCTTTTAGTCGAAAAGTTGTTTTTTATTTAATTTCTGATTGTTTTCCAAATCATACCCAGGCCTAACCAAGATATAATTTGAGGTACCAGTCCCTTAAATCCCTGGTTAATTGCTTTTGAAATGTGTAAATCAATAAATTTACGTTGAATAGTACCGTACTACGTTTAAATTTACAATTTTAATTTTAGATAAATTTAAATATAAAAAATTAAAAAGTGCGCGATGAATAGTAATTTTTGTAAAAAGTTCTTGTTAATATTACTACTAACAAATTTCGGTTTGATGAAGAGGAGTACTATTGTTTGTATGGAAAGGAATTCTGTGAGACTTTTGATCTTCTACGCAACTAAATCCAAAAAAACCTCTACAATAGGATTTTCTTGTCGATAAATCGATTACATACATTTGTTTAGACACATTGAAGTACTTCACATAAATAGAAATAAAAAAAATATTTACCCTTTAAGGTCGTTAAAAAAAAGCTCCTAGCAGTATTTGCCACCCCAAAGAAATTTTTTGGTAGGCCTGATGATGACTTGCCTTGCCTTTTCCACCTCTATGCTGGTAAATATGGGAACATAACATTTTAGATGTATCGAGAAACATTTTAATCAATTCGTACTCTTCTATTTATCTGAAGCCTCGTGAAGATTAAGCAGTTAAGTCCATTAAAATATACTTTTTAAGAATCGACCCTACCCCCACCTAAACAATGACTCACTCCCCCCTCCCTCATTATAGCTGATATGCAATTGCAGATCACCAAGTGTAGCCAAATTTCATTACAAAGAAAGTGAATCAACTTAATTGAATCCAGTTTTGCAACCGTGTGTCATTAGTTCTTTTGCAATTGGGAAGCCTCAAATATAATTATTGATACCTTTAAATCAATTAGCTTCTTAGAATTTCAAATTGAATCCATATTTGCCCTCTACAGGGTAAAGTCGTAGTTTTGTGTCCTAAAATGGCAGAAAATAAGACTTTCTCCTGCCCAATCTGCAAAAAGGCTTTTAAATTTATGTTTTAATGAACTCCCTCCCAGTTATCTTGAACCTTCGGTTTGATACAATCAGCCCTGGAAAAAAAACAGAACAAATAAACATTCAGCGACGATGATTGACTCTTGACTGCAATGGCACAATTCTTAAAGATTCGAAAACTAATAATCAGGAAGTACCACTGTATTTTAAAGCTGATAAACCATTTCGTTTATTGATTCGTTTTTCAAGCTTACTGGGGAAATTCAGAAAAAAAGCTCCATGAAAAAAAGTACTACGTTTTCTGTTACAGGATTCTTCGAATGACTCCATAGTCTTTTGGCTGCCATCGGATAAAACTACAATGGTGGGATTTCCAAGGACGTAAGCAATTTTATGTTGCATTTATTTGCGCTCCAGCGAAAGTTTTCTGAACTTATTAACATCAAAACTAAGGTTTTAAATTGACTTTCAACTTAAGCTGCATTCGATATTATGTACGCTAGGCAGTGTGTCCGGAAGGAGAATAATGGCAACATGGTGGGTGTATTTTTAATATTACGTTGTCATTGAATATAAATTTGAATTTCAAAAAAGGGAATAGTAGTGGGAAAAGTCAAAGTCATGGCCAATTGTAGAAAAAAGCCAAGACAGATTGTCGAATTAAGTGGGCAGCCCAGTCAAGGTTAATTTTACCTCTTTGATTGCCATTGTTACTGTCTCCCATTTATCCTACACCTCTCCGTGAATGCGTATCCCTTCACAATGCCGAATTAGAGTCGTACCTGTTGGAGGCTCTCGCTGGGAAACACATGCAGGTTGACTTACTTGAAAATTTTCCTCTCATGCATGTCACTCCACAATGCTGAACTAGAGTCAACCCTCTCATGCTAATTCACGGTGGGTTCAACCTGTTGGAGGTTCTACCTTGCCATTGAATGTGATCTCGTCAAAAAAATCAATGAACAGGCTTGCACGTTTGTGCAACAAAAGCCTGGATTGTCGCACTATTTAGGTAGGAAAAGCACTTTTCGGCTTTATCTTTTGCACTTTAAGTGATATTTGACTCTGCACAAAAGGCAAGCGATTTAAAAAATTAAAGCAGTGCATGATGAGTTTATCTCAGGAAACTTTTGATGCAGTTGTCAGGGAAAATATTGAATTATTTGATTTAAAATATGATGCAGCAGTACAGGATGCTATCAAACAGTTTTCTTTACAGGTACTGGCTCTGAATTTGTTTAGACTAATGTGATTTTACTGGGCAGTAAGAAATGTTTAACAAAATTTCTGATTACTGCTTTTTAGAAAATTGTAAATCTCGTTTGTGAAAGTTTGTTGCTTTACCTCCCCTGTGATAGATAACTATACAGCCCACTATAAAAAGGTACAAGGTAAGACCCTCAGTATTGCTCCTTTTCTTGAGCAGGTATGCCTATCTTGATCAGTTGTTTTAGTGAGACACTACTTTCAAATGAATATACCAATTGACCACTATGACACAATCCTTATAGATTTGAGAACTAGAGATCAGGAAGTAGGCTACTACTGTCTAGAAAAGCATTTACACCATTTTGTTTATTGATGTGTTTTCTAAATTTACAGGGAAACTCCAAAAAAGAAAGCTCCTTGTAAAAAAAGTCATTACTTTCTCTGATAGAGGATTCTTCAAAAGACTCTGCAGTCTTTTGGTTGCCTTTAGATAAAACTACAATGGGAAGATTTCCAAGGACATAGGTGATTTTATGTTGCATTTATGTGTGCTGCTAGAATCAAGTGCAAGTGTAGAGTAGAAATTTATTGAATTTAATAATCCCAAAACTGAGATTTGAAATCAGTGTTTGACTTCAACTGTATCTGATATTATATAGACCTAGGCTATGCTATACAGTATGTCTGGAAGGAGATAGATGGAAATAGGGAGGGTGTATTTTTAATATTGCATTGTCATTATCAAAAGTGACAGGAAATCAAACAGTTTGTGATAACAAACTATAGTAAGGAGAGACAGGGCTCAATAGTAACTAAAACTCTAAAAAATGGAATTTTGATATCAATAGTTACATCAAAAGAATTGCATTTTTATGCTGATTCTTAATATATAAGTTTCATCAAGTTTAGTTTTACCCATCAAAAGTTATGTGCCTTAGAAAATTTGCCTGATTTAGGAAAATAAGAGGAAACACCTCCTAAAAGTCATGGAATTTTAACAAAAATCACACCATATCAGAGAACCCTACTGTAGAAGTTTCAAACTCCTATCTACAAATGTAGAATTTTGTATTTTTTTTCCCTGAAGACTGATCATGGATGCATGTTTATTTGTTTGTTTGTTTGCTTTTTTACCAGGGGTGATTGTATCAACCCATTAGTCCTTGAATGTTGCAAGAGGATTCCTTCTAACAGAAATTGAAATTTCTAGTGCCCTTTTTAAGTGACCCAAAAAATTGGAGGGCACCTAAGCCCCCTCCTATGCTTATTTTTTCCCAGAGTCACCAGATAAACATTTTGAAATAGCCATTTTATTCAGCATGGTCAAAAAACCTAATAATTTTGTCTTTTGGGATGACTTACTCCCCCACAGTCCCCAGGGGAGGGGCTGCAAGTTACAAACTTTGACCATTGTTTACATATAGCAATGGTTATTGGGATATGTACAAACATTTTCAGGGGGATTTTTTTTGGTTGGAGAAGGAGGGGATTATGTTGGGGGACCTTTCCATGGGGGAAGAGAATTTCCATGAAAAGGGTGCTAAAGTGTTCCATGAAATCATTATTTTAAAAAACAGTTAAAAAATAAATATGAAAAAAGTTTTTTCAACTGAAAGTAAATAGTAGCATTAAAACTTAAAACAAACAGAAATTATTACACATATAGGGTTCACCTTCTCCTAATACATTGCTCTTTATGCTAAAGTATTTTTGGTAATTTCAACTATTTATGCTACAGCCTTTGCAGTCCAGGGGTTGTTCTTAAGGAATTGGGACAACATTCAAGCTTTAGTGCAAAGAGTAAGGTGTTGACAAGGGGGAGAAATATATGTAATAAAAATATATGAATATAGAAATGTGTTATGTAAGTTAATTTGTATGTTGTATATATTTTTTACTAATAAAAACATTCACAAGAATTAAAAGTTCTAGTTGCCTTTTTAAGTAACAATAAATCAGAGGGCAACTATGCCTCCTCCTGCACTCCTTTTTTCTCAAAATTGTCCAACCAAAACTATGAAAAAGCAATTTTGCCCCCAAAAAATTTATATGCAAATTTGGTTTCAATTATTTGTGTGCAGAGAGCCTAAATCAAAACATGGATTAATTTAAAAACATTCAGAAATTAAATAAAAAAACAAGTTTATTTTACTGAAAGTAAAACAAGTAAGGAAAGTTAAAACTTAAAACAAGTAAAAATAACTCCATATATGTAAAGGGCTGTTCCCTACTGAATGCCCCACTCTTTACGCTAAAGTTTTTTTTACTGTTTAAAAACTAGAGTTGAGAGAAAGAGTCAAACTTTAGCATAAAGAGTGTTGAGGAGGGAACAGACCCTTTAATATATGAAGTAATTTCTGTTTGTTTTAAGTTTTAATGTTGCTCCTTACTTTCAGTTAAAATTTTTTTTTTTTTTATTAAATTTCCAAAAAAGGTGACTGTTGTAATATTGCAGAAGAAGAGATTATATTTTTGAGTTGCCAAGGTCAGTTTTTACAGAGAATTATTTTATAAGCAAGTTCAAAGTTGGAAAAATCATGAATTAAATGTTTTCATAAAACTAGATTTAGCTGAGTCAAGCCCCAGCTCTTGGCCACATCTATGCTAAATGTTGAATTACCATCCATTGAATTTAGCCATTTTTTTATCTGTCTTTACAGTATGAACAAATTATATGAAGTGTTTTTGAATACATTTGCAAAAGCAAGAACAGTATTTCTCCTAGTTCAAACTAAATACTAAGAATCTTAAGATTGCAAATAGTTTAAGAGCAAGAAATTGTTTGAAATTGAGACCTTGTCTGCTATATCCCCTTCAGGAAATGCTAAGAAACTACATGAGAGTTTGCTTTGTGCTTTATTCACTAAACTCTTATTTCTTTAAATAAAAAAAGAAGCTTTTTTTGCAGCCTGGAATAGAAAATCCAGAATAGAAAAATTCCCGTTGTAGTTGTGTCCCAGTTGTCATTTATATTCCCTGTGTCCTGGTCATCATTTGTGTCCTGGTGTCCCAGTCTCTAATTTCTCTTTGAGTGTCCCTGTCATCATTTATAGTCCCGGTGTCCAGGTCTGTAATTTTGTCAGTCAACAAACATGACATGAGTTGACAAACAACTTCATGACAGCATAATGCTCAATCCTTATATAGATGCTTAATATATAATGAACATATTTTAATTGCTGCATTCCAAAACATCAGGTTACAGAAATCAATGAACAGGCTTGCACATGTGCAACAAAAGCCTGGATTGTTGCACTATTTAGGTAGGAAAAGCACTTTTTGGCCTTGTCTTCTGCAGGCTGAGAAACTTGTTCTTGGTAATGCTGAATAAAAGACAGCCCATTTTAAAAAATTAAAGCATTGCTTGATGAGTTTATCACAGGAAACTTCTGACACAGTTGTCATGGAAAGCATTGAAGGATTTGATCTAGTATATGATGAAGCAGTACAGGGTGCTATCAAACAGTTTTCTTCACAGGTACTGGGTCTGCATTTGTTCAGCCTAATGTGATTTCACTGGGCAGTAAGAAATGTTTAACAAAATTTCTGATTACTGCTTTTTAGAAAATTGTAAATCTCATTTGTGAAAGTTTGTTGCTTTACCTCCCCTGTGATAGATAATTATACAGCCCTCTGTAAACAGGTACAGGTTAAGACCCTCAGTATTTGGATAGCTCCTTATCTTGAACAGGTAGACCTGTCTTGATTAATATTTTATCTTACTTTTAGCATGGAGAATAGGCTCCAGTATCATCATACTCTTAAAACTGTTGAGAAGGAAACATTATTAAGTTCTGAAAACCACTTTCAACAATTCTAAAATAATTACTTAACCTATACCATTCCTAGCAGCATTAGACTCAGGCTCTAAAAATATTTCCAAGATTAGGCTCCATTATTTGCTGTCAATATAGGCTGTACAGGATATTCACCATCTTTTATGGCTAAAAATTCAATCTAATTTCAGCCTTATGAAGAAAATCTCTACTAATTTCATATAGATCTGCAGAACAATGTTTTCCTGTAATTAAAACAAAAAAATATGAAACAATTTTGAAACATTTATCTCTACAAAGGCCCATGGCTTGTAAAGGAGTTTACCCTGTATTATTTCAAAATAACATAGAACATACCTAGTAAGGTTTAAGGTTGCAAGGAACAAAGTTTAAGCCTTTTCTAGGAAAGTGAAAGAGAGAAATGAGTAAGCTATTGCAGTAAATTCAAAAACAAGCCCAAAGAAGTTCTGAAAATATGCTTCAGCATGTGAATATAGTAGACCCATGGTTACAGATCTGGTTTGTATAGGATTCTGGTCAATTCAAAAAATAGTAGACCCATGGTTACAGATCTAGTTTGTATGGAATTCTGGTCAATTCCCCCCCCCCCTAAAAATGAGCACGTTTTGAACCTCCTATTTACCCCAGTATCCACACCTCTTGACAATGCCCCCTCCCAAATCAAAAAACAAGCCCAAAGAAGTTCTGAAAATATGCTTCAGCATGTGAATATAGTAGACCCATGGTTGCAGATCTGGTTTGTATAGGATTCTGGTCAATTCACCAATAGTAGACCCACGGTTACAGATCTGGTTTGTATGGAATTCTGGTCAATTAATCCCCCCATCCAAAAAAATGAGCATGTTTTGAACCTCCTATTTACCCCAGTATCCAGACCTCTTGACAATGCCCCCTCCCAAATCCGTCACTTTACGAAATTAACTTTTATTTCATTTAACACCACAATCATACAAATAGACTGGAAAGTAGTCCATATCACTTCAATACATAAAGGAAGAGACAAGAGTGAAGCTTATAGTTATTGGTCAAGCAGTATCAACTCTCGTCTTGGAAAAATCTCAGATATCCTCCTATCAAATACCAAATTGGATTTGTTGAAACAAATCCAATTAACTTTCCAATTACTTAACCTGGCTCCTTGACCAAGGCCTCTCTTTGGGTATGATCCTGCCAGACCTTGTTAAAACAACTGATAATTTTGCCTTCAAATAGGAGTTGAAGACGGTATTGTGAACTGTATGATGTTGTTCTTAAAAAGAAGAAATTATCAGGAGAAGAGGTCTTAAATAGGGTGCCTCAAGGTTCTCTTCTGGGACCTACATTTTAGTATAAATTAACAATGCTCCTAGAAACATTATCAACAAACTTAATGTGTACACTGACAACTCAAAATTTGTTAGTCATGTTGACACCAGTGCTGCAACAAGTACTCCAAATTTTTACTCTAAGTATCAAGTATTAAGTACTCATTGTTTTTTTTTACTTAAATATCAAGTAATAAGTACTTTCCAAATTCTTACTTAAGTATCAAATATCAAGTACTTGCCAAAATTGTACTTAAGTATTACTTCAAGTACTACTTCAAGTATTTATTATATATATATATATATATATATATATATATATATATATATATCTGATATCAAGTCTATGGTATCTTTTTTTAAAGCCATTCTGAAGGCTTCTTAGCCTCTTCCCTTGCCTATAAAATGTCCCCTGTCATTCCTCTCTTGGAAATCTTAATCAAGAAGCAGAATTTCCGTTTTATTGTTTTTAACCGTTTCCCTTGTTTGGCTGTTACACACCCAATGAAGTCCAAGAAAATAATTTTAACCAATTTTCAACAAAACGGATTGAAAGGAAAAGACTATCAAACCAATTAAGTGCAGTCAAAAAAATCTTGATTGGATCAGGCATATCACATGATAGGATTAATGCAGTGCATGTAGAGTTGAACTTCTGGCGATTAGTGTTCAATCAAATCTGGCATGTTTGAAAAAATACAGGGTTATTCTGAAACATGTGAGAATGATGGAAAAAATATTGAAAGTATTGTTTTCCATTGTTTGTCTGGTACACACCCAATGAAGTCCAAAAAATAAAGTGAACCAATTTTCAACACAACAGCTTGAAAGTAAAAGACTTCAAAACAATTAAGTTCAGTCAAAAAACTTCTGATTGGATCAGACAGATCACATGACAGGATTAATACAGTGCACATAGAGTTGAACTTCTGGCGATTAGTGTTCAATCAAATCTGGCACGTTTGAAAAAATACAGGGTTATTCTGAAACATGTGGGAATGATGGAAAAAATATTGAAAGTATTGTTTTCCATTGTTTGGCTGGTGCACACCCAATGAAGTCCAAAAAATAATCTGAACCAATTTTCAACACAGCGGCTTGAAAGCAAAAGACTTTCAAACAATTAAGTGCAGTCAAAAAACTTCTGATTGGAACAGACAGATCACATGACAGGATTAATACAGTGCACATAGAGTTGAACTTCTGGCAATTAGTGTTCAGTCAAATCTGGCACGTCTGAAAAAATACAGGGCTATTCTGAAACATGTCGGAATGGTGGGAAAATATTGAGAATAGAAAAATAAACTTTGTATTGGCTTTAAAACAGATAAAAGGTAATAAAGTAGTTCATTCTCTGATTCAATAAGTAAAAACATTAGCAACAAAGAAAAAATCAAATTTAAAAGTAAGGAGCCAAGTGAGTCAGTTGCAGACTTTTTTAATAAGAGAAATTAAAGCTCAATAATCAAAAGTCAAAAATCAATTGATGGCATGTCTCGCCCTCGGCACCTTTACAAGGAAACTGCCTCCAGTTTTCAAGTTAAATTTCAGACACGCTATGAAAATGTATGGCATCTATATCCTTTGGCTGGTTTTCACTCAAGCAAGCTGCATGGTGTGTAGTCAATTCAGATGGTTGGTAAAACTCCCTACTAACATATATTATAAAATCACAAGCCTGCAGCAAGTCCGCTGATCCAGACGCATTCCATACGGCTGGTCAAACTGCAGAATGAATGAATGAATCAATGAATGAACTTTATTATCCGTAAAAGTATAAAAAAAACACAAAGTACAGAGTATTATAAATAAACAAAAACAAAAACAAAAACGATAAACAGCAAGAAAAAAATTCAAACGAACAAAAGTCAACATGGACTAATTAACCAGTATCAACATGGAAAAAAGGCTGCAGAGGGTCGTAAACGTGAATAAAGTAGATAGTCCTTTTACATATATCATCACTGGAAGACCGAATCCAAGAAGGCATATCTATTAAACCAAATCGAGCCATTATTTTTCTGTTTTGGTGCCATCTAGGAAGCCGGAGGAGGATTTTGCAGTATCTGAAATAAGCCACACGTAGAGTATGGGGATTTTTATTACGAAACAGATGAGCCATGCCTGATCAAAACAAAAGCAAAGGGGTGCAATAAGCGTTGTAAATCATGCACAAACCGTTGCGGTTGTAACGGCTTTTGTTTGGGGATATTTGTCCGTAAGCGACGCATCGGTTTTTCACGGCTTGATTCACTAGGGATGAAAAGGTAGTGGAAAGTGTTAGACCGTAACGCAGACCAAGCCAACTAACTAAATAAGAACATGGCAGAATTGCAGTCCCAGCAACGAATGGAGCGACCGCATAAGTGCTATTAAAACAAATAAACTCGCATTTAGACGCATTAACTGACAGTCCAACCTTAGATAGTTCATTGGTTAATATGGTAAAATTGAAAAGCAATCCACGGCGAGTCCGGGCAACAAGAAAAACGTCGTCTGCACATGCAACAGAAGACAAACCAATATTAAAGTAAGAAACATAACTTTTAAGGGGACGCGGGCACGATGCAAGCACACATTTAAATATACTAGAAGACAATACGGCAGAAATTACGACCTATCTATTTCTAGCAGCAGTTTTCACACCATGAAGTGGCAAAAACCATGAGACTAAGTCGAAAATCTTCTGAGAAAAAAGGAATAAAACAAGAGCTAAGAGTTCATATGGCGCTTGTAACAAGGTCGTAAGAGCCAAGAGCTCATATGGCATGAGCTCTAGCAAACTTACAAGAATCAATAGATTAATTTAAAAGAAAAATCAGAGGCTTAATGTTTGTCGGCATTTAAAATAAGAGCTATGAGACACAAAGTCTTTTAAATATCAAAATTCATTAAGATCCGATCACCCACTCACAAGTTAAAAATACCTCATTTTTCTAAATTTTTCTCTCCCTTCACCTCCCCCCCCCCCCAGATGGTTGAACCGGGGAAATCAACTTTATCAAGTCAATTTTGCAGGTCCCTGTCACGCCTACCAATTTTCATTGTCCTGGCACGTCCAGAAGTACCGAACTCCCCAAATCACTGGAACCCTTAACTACCCCAAAGAGAGTGGATCCAGTCCGGTTCCGTCAATCACGTATCTACGACATTGGCTTATTCTACCCACCAAGTTTCATCCCGATCTCTCCACTCTAAGTGTTTTCCAAGATTTCTGGTTTCCCCCTCCAACTCTCCCCCAATGTCACCAGAACTGGTTGGGTTTTAAAATAAGAGATCTGAGACATGAGTTCCTTCTTAATATCAAATTCAAGAATACCTCACGAACGGTCACCCGCTCCTAAATTAAAAATACCCCAATTTTTTTAATTTTTCCGAATTAATACCCCCTACAATCCCTCAAAGAGAGCGAATACATTTCAGTTATGTCAATCACGTATCTAGGACTTATGCTTATTCTTCCCGCCAAGTTTCATCCTGATCACTTTAAGCATTTTTAAGATTTCCGGTCCCCCCCCCCCCCAAATCCCCCCAATGACACTGGATCCGGTCGGGATTTAAAACATGAGATCTGAGTTACGAGGTCCTTCTAAATATAAAATTTCATCCTATGAAATTCAAGAAGATCTGATCACTCCTCCGTAAGTTAAAAATACCTCATTTTTTTCTAATTTTTCAGAATTAACCCTCCCCCCAACTCCCCAAAAGAAAGTGAATTCGTTCTACTTGTGTCATTCATGTATCTAGGACTTGTGCTTATTTAACCCACTAAGTTTCACCCCAATCCCTCCTCTCTAAGCATTTTCCAAGATTTTAGGTTTCCCCCTCCAGGTCTCCTTGATCTGGTCAGGATTTGAAATAAGAGCTCTGAGACATGAATTCCTTCTAAATACCAAATCTAATTAAGATCCGGTCTAATTTTTGTCCTCCCCCCCCCAGATGGTCGAATTGGGGAAACAAGTATTTCAAATTTAATCTGGTCTGTTCCCTGATACGCCTGCCAAATTTCATCGTCCTAGCTTATCTGGAAGTGCCTAAATTAGCAAGACCGGGACTGACAGACCGACAGAATTTGCGATAACTGTATGTCACTTGGTAAATACCAAGTGCCATACAAAGTAATTTTTCTCTGGGGATGGAATATTTAGTTGAAGGTTGGCTTCAATTTGACTTATTTTGGAAAAGGGCTATTCCAGGCTCTGGGCAAGCCATGGCCGGAAGTAGTTGTAGGCCATACTAAACTGAAGGAAAACTCGACTTTCTTAAAATTTTAAACCCCCTCCCCTCGCCCTATTTTAGACAGGGCTTGTGATATCAGAGCTCGATATGAGCCCTGATCCTAGTCATCCTTGGTCTAGCTTTCATTTGGATCTGTTGCTCCATTTGCTAGTTATACTAAATTAAACCAAAAGCTTTCAGCACTTAAAACCCACTCCCCCTCGTTCTACTTGAGCTAGCGTTTTCATCTCAAAACGTGATGCCTGTCACGGTCTTAGGTACCTTTGGTTCACTCTTCACTGAGATCCATCGATCTCTCGCAAGTTAGACTGAATTATGAAAAACTCAACTTTTTTTAGTACTTATAGCCCCCTCCCCCTAATTAAGCTAGGGTCTTCATCTCCAAACATTATGTGTCTTATGGTTTTGGCATGTTTGGTTTGACTTTGACATCTATTACTTCATTCGCAAGTTGAAATGAGTCAAACAAAAAACTCAACTTTTTTAGCACTTAAAGCCCCCTCCCCCTCGCCCTAATTAAGCTTGGGTCTGCATCCCAGAACTCAATGCATATCATACTCTTAGACATCTTTATTCAATTTTCATCGAAATTCACCTCTCCATTTGCAAGTTCCAGTGAATTAAATGGAAAACTCGAATTTTTTTAACACTTAAAGCCCCATTGCCCTAATTAAGCTCAATTTTAATATAAATCTGACTGGCAGTTCTCCTGCTATACTCCATTGCAAAGACGGGCGGATAGACCGACAGATCTCAAAAACCTATCTTGATGGATATTTTCCGCTATCCAAATAGGTGATGATGCCTGGATGATGATATGCTATTGTTTTCCTTTTTCTTTGATCCAATGAGCCAACATGGCTACCTAAGACGTTGCAAAATCCGTTCGTCCGTCTGTCTGTCTTTCCATCCGTCTGTGTAATCACGTATAGGGGGAGAACCACTGATTGGATTTGGATGAAAATGTTGATGGCCAAATTTGGTGCCAAGGATCATGAGACACATCAAGTTGAAAGATGAAGAACCTAGCATAAATAAAACAGGGGGGAAAGAGCTTTACCTGCTAATAACAGTTTTTCGTTTAATTCGGAGTAACTTGCGACTAAAGTGATGGATCTGTATGAAAGTTGAACCAAAGAGGCCTAAGACCATGACACATTTCAAGTTTTGAGATAAAGACCCTAGCTCAAATTTAACAAAGGGGGGTTGGTTTTAATTCCTGAAAAATTTAAGTTTTCTGTTTAATTTAGTATAACTGGAAAATGGAGTAACGGATCCGAATGAAAACTAGACCAAAGATGCCTAAGATCTGGTTCAAGTTCTGGTATCACAACCCTATATCAAATAGGGCGAGGGGAGAGGGTTTCAAGTTTTAAGAGATTTGAGTTTTCGTTTAATGTAGTAGGGCCTATAACTTATGAATGGAGTGACAAATCTGAAGTCAGATTCGTCTGAATACCTGAATTTGCTGGAACGAATTTGACAAAATACCACTGCATTGGATCCAGATAGAATTCCCTAGACTTGTTTATTGCAGACAACATTTGGATGGGCAAAGATTCATAGCTTCAGTAGTTTTGCCAATAATGGTCCTGAAGATGATGAAATGGTAGAAATCTGGTTCAGTTGACGAGATGACAAAACTTAAACACTAATGTCAGAAATATAAGCCCAAATGGACTACAGTATGCAACATTTAGTACAAAACAAGGGATTTTAGCTCACTGTCGACCAGTGAACTGTGAAATAATTTCAATTTTCTTTGTTATATAACTTTTAAACAAAAATTGTACCAAGTGGTAATCATATTATAATTTTTTTCGTCAAAAACAAATACCTTATTTCATATCCAAAAATAGAGCATGGAGCTATATCTGAGTTTACTCTAAATCTAAAGGGTGATGTTTTCATGTACATTGCCAAAGCACATACACACAAAAGCTATATCTGAGTTTGCTCTAAATATAAAGGTGATGTTTTCTTGTACATTGCTAAAGCACACACACATAAAATTTTCGTGTCAAAGGTAAAGTATTTGAAAAACAAGTACATTAAAAGTATCTTAAGTAATAAGTATTTCGTAATCTTACTTAAGTATCAAGTAATAAGTACACCCTAGAGTTTTTACTTAAGTACAAGTACAAGTAATGAAAAATTTTACTTAAGTAGTACTTCAAGTAAAAGTACTTCAAGTAAGTGACAGGTTAGGTAAACTCGCACTGGTTGACACACAGCAAGGTATGGCCTCAACACATTCAGATCTTAATAGCTTTGGCAAATGGGAAAAGACAAGGAGGCTTGAGTTTAATTTTGAAAATTGTAAGGTCCTCCATTTTACAAGAAATAACCCAAAATGGCAACATTAATGTCAATAATGTTCGTATAAAACACCCTATTTCTGTGTATCCCTTGAAGAGATATGTTGGAGTTTTTATTAGATCAGGACATTAAATCAACTACCACACACAAGCTGCTGTAGTGAGGACAAACCATAAGTGCTTGGTTTTACCCAAAAGCACAATCACAAGCAGATCCCCTTTCATAATAAGCCAACTCTACAAAACCTCGAGTGACCAAGATTAGCATTTGAAATATAGATTGCTATACTGATTAATAAAATAGACCAGATTGCCCTCAAATTTATCCAAAGATTGTTGATGAAATACATGGGCTAGCATACAAAGAGTATGCATGTTAGCTGCAGAGTCTCAAGCAGCCAATTCTGACATATCATTGAAAAGGAGGTGACCTGATAATGACCAACAAGCTGCTTGATTCTGATGACAAAGAGTTCCTCGAGCTCGCCCATTTATCAAAACCAGAGATCATTCTGTTTAGTTGTTTGACAATCATTCAAACAGAAGGAAAGAACCATTTCTTTGCCAACTGCATCATATGCCTCTGGGATTGTCTAAGCAAGACAACCATAAGTTCATCAATCATTGACAGCTTCAAAGACAATCTTGACTAGGAGTGGGTGACTAAAGTATTGGCTCATGCAATGGGATTCAACAGATGTCCTGCATCATTAGCATAACTGACTGTTGTACACTGGGTGTGTCCATATTGCTAGCAACTATGATTTAAGGTAATATCCGGGATCATCAGGGAGGGGGTGCTGAAGAACATAGTCTAAAATAAGGAATGTAGTGGTACTACTTTTATTTTGTTAGTATGCTTCCTTTAGATATGGCCAACATTGAAATATATGCCAATAAAAAAGAAGAAAAGAGATGTGCAGATTATAAAAATATAATCTGAATAGACTGTACAAAGTGGGCTATATATTTTTCTGTATGGTTGAGGAGAGGATAAAGTTAAGCAATAAACTTTGAGGAATTGGTACTATTTATGCTTTCTTTTCGGTGTAGTTTTCATAATTTCTGGCAACCATGGTCTATCAAGGAACAAGGTGTCACTTGGGTCCTTTTAGAGGCTTAACATAGAATTTTAAACTCAGTAAGTGTATAAACACATGCATCAAAGGATGTGTTTATCTTCTATCATGCTAAGCAATAGAAAAAACAATTGGTTTTTGTCATTACTTTGTTTTATTGAAGGTGAACACACTGCTCAAGCAGGGGTATAAAAATATGGTGTGTTGTGGTTCAATATACCATGGTTTACTTCATCTAAAGGAAAATGGTAATAAATAAAAGTATTGTCATTAGACCCCTTGTTTAATGATTTACACAATTACCATGGTCCTTTTTCTAAAAAAGCATGCCTTTCCCCTCCCTGCTGATGGTATCAGATATAGTTCTGATACTAAAAGTAAAATGTATAAAGGAAACCTTAAAACAGGGAAATTCTTACTTTGTAACTACTGTATTTTTCTGTTAATTAGATTATCATGTTTTCTTCCATTTTTATCCATACTCAAAATCATTTCAAGTAATATTGTATTGAAGCCTTGGAAAATCTGAATTTGTTTTTAAAACACAGTTTCACCTGAAAACAGGTAGAAAAGTCGGTCAATAAAAAATATATAACATATCACAAGATTTAAAACATCGGAGAACTGTATTATTTAGGGTATATATAAAAACGTTTGAGAGAGGCATACATTGTCAGAAGAAAAGAAAATAATTATGAAGTTTTAGAAGAGCATAAAATAAGGAATTTATTGGACCATTTTTCCTTTATACCTTACGTTGCACTTTGGAGCAAATTAAGATCCATCTTGATCTATTAATTCCTCTATACTTGATGACTTGAATGATTAAAAATCAAATACATCCTATTGGTACTTCCAGGAAACACCATTCCATTCAACATCCAATGACTTCTTGAACACTCACCATTGGGTGCTGAGACTGTTTTATTTGAGAGACTATTCCAGTGGTTTACTACACAGCATGACAAAAACTGTTGATGGTGCTGAGTTTTGACAGATGGCTTGAACAGCTTCTTTGAATGTCTCTTCCTGTAATTCCAATATTTTGAGAAATTGGAAAATGAAGTAGGGGGGGGGGTTCTTGTAAAGTAAGCTTATATGTCATATGCTCTTTGTCATCGTTAAATTAGTGTTGGTAATATAAGCTCCTTTAAACATTCGTCATAGGGCTTGTCTCTCATCCTAGATACTGCCTTTACGGCTCTCCTTTGCACTACTTCCAAAAGCTGTACATCATCCCTGTATCCTGGTGATGCTATGCACATTCCAAAATCAAGCACTGGCATGACAAGGGCCTTGTAAAACCTCACAAAAACATAGGGAGATCTACTGGATACAGTTTTCTTTAAGAGTGCTTGGACAAAGTTTGCATGAGACACAGACTTTATGCAGTTTGAATGGAATTTACAATGGTCATCAACAATGATTCCAAGATACCTTTCTTCACCCACACTTCGCAGCTCTTGAATGCTATTTACAGCTGGATTGATCATAGCATACTTGGAATCTGGGATGGACCTGCTAAAATGAATAACCCTATATTTGTCAAAATATGTACACCACATTTTGAATATGGTCAAATTCTGCTTGTGGGGACTCATGGTTGACTCCAACAAACAATTATGATGGCAAAAATAGCAAAATGTCACGTTTTTGTAGATAAAGGATCTCTAATATGTTGAATCTGATGGTTTGATTTTCATTAAGAATCATTTAATTATAGGGGGTGTTCCCCCTATTTCAAAAATCAGGCCAAATTTTAACTTTTGATGGGTAACACTAAACTTGATGAATCTTATATATTTGGAATCAGCATAATAAACTGATTCTTTTGTTGCATCTATTGATATTAAAATACCATTTTTTAGAGTTTTGGTTGCTATTCAGCTGAGTCGCTCCTTACTTGCAGTTTGTTACCACAAACTGTTTGATTGTCTGTGTATTTTATAATTTTTCTTCTTTCAAATCATTTTTTCCCTTAAAAAAAGTAGTCAAAAAATTCTATTTGATTTGTCTTTCTATTGCTCTTCAGTTGTAAAATCTTTAATTTTTGAAGGTCAATGAAATTATTTATTTTGTGAGCTTGAGACTTTAAGTGACTTTCGAATTGAGACTCTTTCAAGTGACTTTCAAAGTGAGACTCTTTCAAGTGACTTTCAAAGTGAGACTCTTTCAAGTGACTTTCAAAGTGAAATTTTCAAGTGATTTTCGGGCTTGAGTTTTATACTTTAGAAGTTTTTTTTTACAGTTTTCTTTGATGAGGCGCCTCAGATACAAGGTCTTAAAACGTTGGATAGTTGGACTGTGGTAAAAGCTTCCAATTTATTCCCTATCCTTGGCTTTAGACCTCTCTGTGGAATTTTATTGTTTTAACACTGGTATAACAAAATATTTGTCTGGTTGTGGTAAAGGTTAGGGAGTATTTCTCAATTGCCAGATCGATTTGTGGGACTTAATGGTTTTGGGTATGTATGTTTGAGCTTAATTGGACGTTGTAAGATTTCCCTAATGAAGAATTGGTTAAAATACAAGTAGGCTTTTTGGCCCACATTTTCGAAATCGTCATTGGGGAATATTCTTTCAGATATGTCCTTCAGACATGTCTTGAGTCTCCCCCATCTTGTGTATAAGTATGCCAAAATGATATGAGTTTCAGCATATGTACACACAGGTCTCATCCAGCAGTCAGGAGAGGAGGTATTTTATGTGTTTATGTGTATTGATAACTACAATGTCTTATTCTTCCAGGGTTTATCTCTGTCCCTCATAATTACTGATAAAAGAGAAGATGGGTCCCACCCTCTTTTAGACAAGATAGAGAAGTTGGTTGCTGAAAGAGCCAATAGTGGAAAGCCTGAAAACGCCCAACAGCTATTAGGCATTCTCAAGGATCTGGAAAATGAAATATCCAAAGGAGCAAACTATCAATTATTTGCAGCTAAAGCTGGATTGTATGATCTTCTTATATCTGTTATGACGAGTCAAGTTGATAATATTGTTATGATCCAGTGTATAAAGACTTTATCAGCATTGTGTAAGGGCTACCCTGATTTGCTCACAGGGCCATCTGCAAAGTCCCTTCATGGTGTTGTAAGTAATACCCTTGAGTGCCAAGACATGGCTCATAACTTTTTAATATTGTTCAAGCATTTATGCAAAATGCATGAAGGAAATAGGAAAATGCTGATGGTTGATATTCAAATTGCTGATTTAATCGTGGAGATGATAACAAGGCATTCCTCAAAATTAGAAGTATGTATGATTTCTTTTGGTTTGAAATGTAAGTGTTGGGTGCAAGGATGTTCACCCAGAGTAGCTGAAGAGTTGTGAAAGCATTTCTTATTGCATGATAAAAAGGATTGAACCCCCTCTCCATCCCCGAAATTTTTGTCTGACTAAAAAAATCGTAACAAAATGTATATAAACACATTTTTGATACTTTTTGAAAGTTTTTATAAACCTATTTTATATCAGTGTCAAACCAAGCCTACATGAAATAATTACTCCTACCTTTTCTCTGTACTTCCTTTTGTAGGGGACCAGTCTATGATTTTTTCACCATCTCCACGTTTTAAAATTATTTTCTCTAACATTCATCTTACCCTGCTATTGTAACCCAACTCAAAAAAAAAAAAAAAAAAAAAAAAAAAAAAAAAAAAAAAAAAAAAAAAAAAAAAAAAAAAAAAAAAAAAAAAAAAAAAAAAATAAAAAAAAAATCCATTGTGTTCTTTATTCTTTGTATTTATCCTACCATCCCTTGGCTGCTCAATTTCAAATGTGGGAGAATTTTCTGGGAATGGCAGTTATCCGGACAATGACGGATTCTATGTCACCTCTTCCCTGTATCACTCTAAAGCTGCTATCACAAGGGCTACTCAAATCGGAATTGATGGTCATTGAATATTGGAAAAGTTCTCCGTTGAGCACAAATAGCAATTTCTAGGACCTATTTATGAATTGGGAGTAACAGGGCCCTTACTTGGCTTTTGGTCCATGGTGCTATTGGGGTAAGACGTGAAAGGGGATAAAGCTCAATATACTCATTCCAATGAGAAAGAATAAATATTTGTGAATTAGAATTCTGGAATATCATAAACTCTAAAAGCAGGCAGAAAACAAATAGGAAAAAGGGACTTTATTTTAAAACAATAAAGCTAAAAAAATATATTATTCTTTATGTAAAGGGGCTGTTGTACCCCCAAATCCCCGTCTTTACGCTAAAGTTGGATACTTATATGTTTTAAATAGTAGTTTTTTTTGTTTTATTTCAAGTGCATTGAAACACAATCGACAAACAAATACTTGGGATTACCAACTGGCTATGGTTTTAGACTATAGAGTATATTCAATTAAATTCTACTTAATCTTTATAATAAAGTGTGGGGCTTAAATAGGGGTGATAGTAATAGCGGTTTTAGACCTTATAATCTGGAGAGGGGGCGAGGTATACCATATAAAATAAAAGGAATTTAATGTCAGATGTCGGAAATACTGGGTAGGGCGGGTACCTGCCCAGGCCGTAATCGCCACCGGGTGACAGCCTCCCTCCCATGCATAACTGTCTCTGTTTATTTTGAGTTGTAACATTATTATTTACCTTTTTTATCCTTTTTTTAAATTTAATTGGATGTAGTAATGGGTCATATAGTTAATTTTCCGTTTTTCAGGTTGTTATAGAATCTTGTGAATTGATAAGGAACATTCTATCGGATGATGACATACGTGAAGAGTTTAATCAAGTTCAATTATATGCAAAACTTCTGGTGGAGGAGCATAAAATCATCAGTGTAGCCACATCATTGCTAAAAGGTGTTTTTTTTTACTCTGTTCTTTTATTTAATTTTTATTGTTCAAATTTTATTTTTTTTTTTATTTAATATTCATTTTTTAATTTAATTATTTGTTTTATAGAACCTAATTTATATTTTTTTAAATTCAGTTTTATTGGAAAATTTTTATTGCTCTTTTTATCGAAGTACAGTTGACTCTCGACACCTCGATAATTCAAACTCCTTAATATCTCGAATCATTCTTAGTCCCCTTCGAAAAACCTGTCTAAGTCGAAGCAAAAAACGTGCGTGATTCGAAATAATTTTGTGGTTACATTTTACCTCTATTAGTCAAAGTGACCCAAAAATTACTGCTATAACTTGAATTTCAGTAAATAAGCGGTCATTTAATTTTCATTTTACCTCCACAAGTCAAAGTATACATCTGTATCTCGAAGCTTTTTCAACGAACCTCTGTTAGCCGAAACCCTGGTATGCAGGATGCAACGCGTAAACGTGTAAAATATGTAATAATTTTGTGTACATATTTTTGCATTAGATTCTTTTAATGTTCTGATATCTATTTCCTAAAAAACTAGCAAACAGTCTAGTTTATAATACACTAATAAAGTTATTCGTAACTTTGTAGTGGCTGTAGGGAGTAAGTTTAGTGATTTTGTACCTCTGTAACTCGAATTTTCATTTAGCTTACCTCTATAACTCGTTACCTTTATAAGTCAATTTTTTTGTGGAATGACCTCTATAGCTTGAACTATGAGTCGAACTTACCGTAACTAGGGGAAAATTGGGGTCCCATGAATATTGTGTTACCGACAGTCGACTGAATATTTGTACCAGTATTAAGTAGTAGATTTTCGACATTTCACATTTTAGGAATTGTCCTGGTTTGTAACGAAAGTGAAGATAATTTTTTCATTGATTAAAAAAAAAAAGTTAAACAAACATGTCAAAAAATAGAAACATTTCTAAAATTAGGGATAAATTGTAACTAAGGGAACTTACTAGAGAAATGGCTAGTTTTCAAAATTACTAAATTCAACATGCCAGGATACTTCTACGCAGTTACAACCTATTGGCCTATTGGTTTCTTGAAGAAGAGACATAAAAATCAAAAAAGAGTAATTAATGCTTGCGACTGAGGACATATAGCCTAGACATAAATAAAAAGGCATTTGCCCCTTATGATCAATCCAAGAGACTTTTTATGAAATGTGCTGAATTTTGGCATGTAGATTTTTGACATTTCACATTTGAAGGATTGTCTTGGTTTGTAACGAAAATAACGAGAATTTTTTCATTTATTAAGAAAATAAACAAACATTTCAGAAAGTAGAAACATCTCTAAAATTAGGGATGATTTGTAACCAAGGGAGCTTACTAGAGAAATGGCTAATTTCCAAAATTACTAAATGCAACATGCCAGGATACTTCTACGCAGTTACACCTGCGGTTGAAAATTTAATTTGACCAGAGTCAGATTTCTAGGAATATGTTTTCTAAACTACGTAAAAATCCTAACTAGCAGCATACACTATTTTGCATGATAGTTTTAGCAGCACTTTTTAAAGTGCTGCTGCATTGTATGGACAGTATTTGTCATATTTTTCTAAGATAATACGTAAATATTCGAATCGGAATTTTCTTTTTCCTTCGTCCAAGAAGATGTGGCCTGTTGGTTTTTTAAAGAAGAGATATGAAAAACAAAACAGAGTAATTAATGATTGTGACTGAGGACATTTAGCCCAGTCATAAATAAAAATCACTTTTTCCCCTTATCCTCAATCCAAGAGACTTTTTATGAAATATGCTGAATTTTGACACAAGAACATCTGATCCTCTCCAAGCCTGCATAAATTGGCTTCTTACCTTTTCGTTCCTTGAAAATGTTTTGGTATTTAATGAGACAATTAATCGGCATTACAATAGAAGTTGATGTCCTAAGAATTCACAAGTACCGAATTTTTATATACTTTTGTTTCATTTACTTTTATTTCCTTTTTATTTCCTCATTTACTTTTGTTTACTTTTATTTAAAGTTTTGTGTTTGAACAGTAGACCCATCTTCGATATTGTCACTCACCAAAGTAGAAAACCATCAAAGACAGGAAAATATGACCTGACTGCATTAGTACTGGCCTACCCTTTAAGAAAACAATTATCAGTGTTTTTGGCTGAGTACTTTCTCAGTTGATAGAAACACAAGCAAACACAGTTTATAGAAAACAACCTATAAAATAGGCTAATCTGAAAATATCATTCATTTTGAAATTCAAAATTTTAGAAACGGGGCATTGAGGTTTTCCAGGAAGGAAGGTTCTTACTAATGTTTAAAAGCGTGTCTTCGAGAATGATTGTCCTGTAATTATCTAAGGCTTGGGAGGAGATTCTTTGTATTGGTCTTAGGCGACGACTTTTTCCTGATATTTCTTCAAATATGCTTAATTCGCTTTTTCTGAGTTTATTTTGTAAAAGAGAAATTTATGCGGAGTTTAATTTCGTTAATTTCTTCTTGCAGCAATCTTAGCTCTTTCTCTTAGTCTCTTGTCCTTAGATTGTACCATTTTCCTTTGCCTGATTTCACCAACTATCTCTTCATTAAAAGCTAGACTCTAGTCAAATGCCTGGAGAAAAAATATATCACGGTACAATATGAAATTGAATGGTGTCTTTAATTTAGAAGTGATTTTTAGCTTCAAAAAATGAAGAAAAAAATACTTTGCTGATCATCACAAAACAAATTCGTGGAGAATTTGTAAAATCTGTACCCCCCCTTCTTATACCCCAAAATCTACTATTTTCTTGAATAATAATTATTTTAATTTTTTATTATCCCTCCCTGCAAAAAATTCTTGCGGATGTGTCTGTGTTGCATGCACAAGTTTTAGAGGATAATGGAAAAAATAAGATGTATTTTGGGATGTATTTTGTCCAATTTGTTTCCCAAAATTGGGATATATTTTGAGTCTGTTGACTGTTATGAAGATGCAGTTGCTTTTTCGAAGTAGAATTCTTTAAATATGCAAGATACAAAAAAAGCTATTTGTTATCAACATTCAAAATCTCTAAAAACATATTGTTAAACGAGCAACAATTGTATATGAATAATTTACCATTTTGTTTCCTTTCGAAGTTTCCCCCCACTGAAATATTCAAGTCTGGACTATTTTAAGTGTTTTAGTATACATATTTTGCCTTGAAAACGGCACTATAATGTTTTCTGGAAATTGGCTAACGACCATTTATAGTGTAAACAAATAATCTAGATAGGTCGCAATTTTTGGTAAAAGTTTGTTTCCCCCTCCCAGTCCCCTTAAGGTTTTTCATAAATCGTCTGCTGCTTGAAATTAGACTCCTGAACACAAAATACTTGAAATTAATGGCATTGAGATGATATTTAGATGCTCTAAATTACTTTGTGAATTCTTGCTGTGCTGATAAGTAACTAAATGAATCAAATTTGTATGCAACAATTGCTTAATTAATTAGCCGTCTTGCTATCAGTTTGCCGCCTTGGTTGATACTGTTCAACAGAACAGGTCAGTTGAACTTTTAACGATAATAGCGAGAAAGTGATAGTGTCTAACTCAAAACATTGGTATTTTGACAGGATTTTCGGTAGATAACTTTGAAGACCACACTGCCTTTCCATGACGAAAGTAAAACAGTTCAAAATAGGGATGAAACCTTTTAATTGACAGTAAATAGATATAAAATTATTTAACTGGATATTTCGAACACATGTACAGTATTCATCATCAGCAGTAAAATTTATTTTTAAGCAGTTTTTTTTTTATTTTTTAGCAGTTATTTTAAGCAGTAAAAGTTTTACTGCTGATGATGAACACTGTATATGTGTTTGAAATATCCAGTTAAATAATTTTATATCTATTCACTGTCAATTAAAAGGTTTCATCCCTATTTTGAACTGTTTTACTTCCGGATTTTTGGTAAAGTGACTTTGTTTTTTATGATTAAGGGGCAATAATCTACGAAAACATGGGGGATATTAATGTAAGGGAACAGGGACAGATACCCCTTCCCCTATTGCCGTTCCAGGCTTATTTAAGCTACATCACGTACGCAAAATTTTATCCTGGAGGTAGCATGCATTTAGGAGTTAGACACAACTTCATGAAATATGAGTTATCTCTAAAATAGTAGATTATGGAGGGAAGATTTCTTGGCCTAAGTTCGTTGAGCACGAAATTAAATTATAGTTGTTTTGCGAAGAGGATGAAAATGCAAATGTATGTTGTTTCTCCGAGTGAACCTGGGCCCCCTGCTACTATTTCTATAAGCGAGATAACAGAACAGAAGTTTTATAACGAGAAAACCAATCAAGTGGATAGCTTTAAATAACTGGTAGTATTATTAGTATAGAAGGTATATGCAGTGAACATGTAAAGCCGAGACGCAGGGCGTTTTCTTGCATTAAAAAAAAAAAAAAATGAAACCACTGGAAGATGAGTGTGCGGAGTAAGGTCATAATATTGGAAGCCACAGTCATAATATTAGTCGAATGGCTCTGAAGTGTGGATCCTTCGAAAGGCTGGGGAAGATTTTCAAATGTATTCGGCAGGCTTCTAAGGATAGTTTTAAATAGTTGATAAACTGAGAGTATGTCAAATAGTAAGTTCTACAAAAAATGTGGTTATCCAACTTCCTGCAGCTGTGACAAAAGACAGGCTGGGCCATTTTTTTTTTTTTTTTTTTTTTTTTTTTTTTTTTTTTTTTTTTTTTTTTTTTTTTTTTTTTTTTTTTTTTATACAAATGAAGGATGACTGATTACCAGAGATTTTGCCTTTTGACCGTCCATCTGTGGTGAAATGGAAAGGAGTTTGGCTTCGAATGAAGTTTGAACAGGTTTTAAGAAAGGGCTTAAAGTAAATTGACACTACATGGCAGGGTGAAACGTGAAATTTTGAATAGATGACTGTGGGGGAGGGGTGTGTTCAGCATTGCTGGCCTCTGTCGAGTTTGTGCTGCACTGAGTTGCTAATTTTAGCAACTGTTTCATCATCCCATTTACTAATATGACTTGTTCTAAGCTATCAAGATGTACAACTTTTGTCTGTGTGTTGGGGGGGGGGCTGAACATTATTCATGTTGTAAATTCGATTTTTTTTTCTGTTTGATTTATCTTTATTATTTATGTATTGTTTATTTAGAACATTCGTCATCAGCAGAAACAGCTGCTTCATTGCTATCTACCCTTTCAAATTTGGCCATCCGAAATGAATTCTGTCAAGAGATTGCTGATCATGGAGGTCTGTCCTTAGTCTTTGAAACACTTGCTGTGCATGCAACTGATCGATCGTGTGCAAAATGGGGTCTGGCCCTCATCAAGGCCTTGGCTGGAAACGACGACATAAAACATCTAATTGGAAAAATGGATGGAATACCTCCAGTTGTTTTGGCAATCATGCATCATTTGGTAAGATATTTCATTTGTCTTTTAATTTTTATTCTACAAAATAGCAGGTTTAGGACATCAGAACTTTTCTCATTTTAAGATTTTTACACATTTCCTCAAAAATTTTCCGCATAGGAATAATGATTATGAACTAAAATAACCAACAGCCGATTATTTTTTAAATAAAATATTTGTTTCATCTTAATTTTTTTACATATTCCTTTTGTCCAGTCAACATGGTCTCATCTGTTTCTTTGTATATTTACTGATATATGCTTGTTTGTATTGACATATACATATAAGTAATATATTCTTTCTTTTATTAGTGTAAGCATTGACACAGTGAAGATGCCCTAGAAACTCCAGGAAATCTAAATATTTTTTCTATAATTCTGAATACATGCGTGATAATAGTATTATCTTTTTTAAGAATATTTTTTGCCAAATATAAGGCAAATATAAATATAAAATATAAATATAAATATAAATGAATACAACCGATACAGTACAACCGATTCAGTGTTTTAAAAACTCATTAAACGGGTGCATTGGACTTTCCGAGCAATCGAGATACTGTACGAGCAGGCGCCATAAGTTTAGAGTCCTTCTTTTGCAAGCCGTTGACAAACAGCAGCACGCTAATCTCATTAAGTCAATTTCAAACATACCAACTTCTATACTTATATTCATCCTTCTAACTATATTCATCCTTGCCACTAGTAAAAAGCTTCTCTTAAACTTTGCTTAAATATATGCCGAAAAAATATATGAATCCCACTTTCTGTCTCAACCATTTTGTGATTTCTGCATTTTAGAAAGCACTCAGTATATTTTATGATTAATATAAATTAATTCGCTTTGGTTTTATTTGTATGTTGTAACATCAGTGCTGGAAGTTTGTTTATAACGTGAGTTGTTCTTTTTTTTTTAATTTCGTGTGTTTAGTTGTCCTTTTTTGTGTTATATTTATTTTAAACAACTTTTTTTGTTTTGCTTTCTTTTCGTTGTTTTTAATATAAATAAATATAAATGAATATAAATATAAATATAAATGAATATAAATAAAAAAATATAAATAAAAAATGTAAATAAATAAAAAAATATCAATAAATATAAATACAAATATAAAAGGCAAATTTGGCAAATGTAAATGCCAAAAATAAGCCCCAAAAAATAAGGAATATTTTTTGCAGACACAAGGTTTATAGTTTCTAAATTGGTGTCAGCTGGGATAAGAATAGGGAAATGTAAATTCAATTAGGCATGGTTAGAACAATGCGACGCGACACCAAATGAAAGAGCAGCGTAAAGCTGTTTCTGCCAACCTATCTGGTTTCTGTTGCATTAGTTGCAACTCATCCCTTGTCTGCGGTGCTAGTGTCTCTTTTTAGGATTAGGTTAGGGTCCCTCGGACCCCCAAGGTAGGATCTCGTGCTTTGCTGTAGCACGTTAGAGCTTCTGATAATATTTAGAATGTTGAAACTAAAGCCAATGCAGTTTTGTCCATGTACAATGTCTTCCAAGGAGAGTAGCCAACCGGCTAAAGTATCTAAGCACCTGGGTGCTTATTCTGGGTGAAATTCTGGGGTGAAACAATTCTGGGTGAAACAACACCCAGGGTGATTCAGATTTATTCTGGGGTGCAACAACAGTAGCAGAAATCCTCTGGGCAATGTAAATGGCTTGATCCTACTGTTCTGAAACTCCACAGATGGAATACCAGACGTCCAAAGAAAGATGTTAAAAGACACAGTGGTCAGAAACTTCTCTTTTTATTTTAAAGTTTCTTCTCTTCTTCTTTTTATTCTTGTTTGTTCTTTTTGTATTTTTGTTTTCTTCTTTTTATTTTTTCTTCTTTTTTCTTTTTATATTTTTTCTTTTTTTATATTTTGTTTTCTTTTTTTATTCTTCTCTTTTTATTTTTAATCTAAAGTTTCTTCTCTTCTTCTTTTTATTTTCATTCTTCTTTTTTCTTTTTATATTTTATTTTCTTCTTTTTTATTTTAAAGTTTGCTTATTTGTTAAGGGGAGCTCTTAGACGCCACTTTTGGACAAACTCTTGACAAAATCGGCAATAGCTACTATGTAAATGAGTTTGAAGAACTACAGGTGCAGAAATTAGGAAAGAGTTTCCCTGGGTTCCCCCTGATGCGATTTCACGGCCCATTTGGTGTTATCCGTCAAATTTCCTCCGTTTTTTTTGCTGCAAGTTTCTGCGTCATAACGGTTCAACGGCTGAGTTAAAATATTTCTATTGAGCCGTTGAAAATCGCATCCGTTATTTTAAACTGAAAACATTGTAGAACCATAAATTGCAAGTAACTGAGAAACTAAACATGTTTATTAAAAGTTTTCCGTGAATATTTGACAAACAACATGAGGATTTTATCCTTTCAATACAAAATTTTAATAGGCGTGTCTTGGGGGAATTTTTACAAGGAAATGAGCCAAGGAGATAAAACTTATTTTTTTCATTATTCATATTTAGTGTAGGCTATTACAGGTTAGCCCTTGGAATATTTTCTTGGCTTTTAGAATTTGATTTAGCTTGTTCCTATGCGTATGCTTTTTAAATATATCATTAATTTAAGTGTAAATATACTTATTTAAATATTTCTTATCATTTAAATTTATTATTTTAAATACTTATTTTATTTAAACTATACTAATATTTAACTATATTTAACTATATATTATTTTAAAATATATATTTTAAATGTATTATTTAAATATAAATATAGTTTTTAAGTATATTTGCGCTTCAAGTGCTGTAGTGAACATTTATGTGTGAATATTTTTGCGATTTTCCCACATCCGCTATCCGTGAGCCGTTTTGTGTTAAAAAAAAATCGCACCAGTGAGAACCGAAGGTTACAGGTAAGAATCATATTTTGGCCGGAAAAAAAGAAACTTATTATAGTAAGACATCTGGAGAGGGTCGCGCTACAGTAGAAGACTTTGGAAGAGTCGATGAGAGTGATGTGTCAATTTCTAAACTATTAGCGCCAAGTTGTGATGACCCTACTATTAATTAAAAACTTTTTCGGCTGATCGATAGGGAAAGATGTAACTTGACAGATGACGTTCGCTTGACAGGTTCGCTTGATATTGCTGGAAAATGACAGGCAATGACAACTTGACGTTCACAATGTGACATTGACGTCCACACTTGACTTGACAACAATGACGTTCGCTTGATATTGGTACCGCAATGCTATTTGGAAATTTTTGCTGGAAAATGGTCGGAATTAGGCCGATATGGTTATTAAAGTGGACTATTTTTTAGGGGCTGGTAAGATAGACTAGAAGACCATGGGAAGATTCAGAATGAGCCATGAACAAGCTATGCAAGCCATGTAGGGCTTGCATGAGTGAAATGTTCTGTCTTAAGAATATGATGTACTGGTTATCTGCTAGTCATCATCTCCTGGCTCACTTTCCTTGCTGTTTTCACGACGATTCTTGTAAAATTTACCATGGCCTTGGCCGATGCTTAGCTGTAATCTTTTGCTGACCACCAGTTTCTCGCGGTCAGCAACTGAGCCGGTTTCTTCGAACTGTTTGATTGAACAACCAACGGTTGTGTGTCATATATTTTTCTCGCTCTTGGTGCTTGCAGTTGAATTTCTGAGCCACGGAGCGGTTAGTCGCTCTATCGTTTTATCATTCCCCAATTTAAATGGTATTGAATTCTTTTAGTTTTCCACAAGTTATCGATAAATCATCAAGAAAGCTATCAATATAGTTATAATAATAATGAGTACTTTTACTGCCATAATAGCTCACAAGCCCCACAGCGCCCTTATTGAGGTTTAAGCCTCGTCTTGACTGACATCAATCATTTTGTCAGGAGTATTTTCCGTAGTTTGATCATTTTGGGACTGCCGGCTATGATTGGACAGTCTTTCAAATTCGATGGCTATGATTGGCTATTCAGTCAAAGTCGGCCCTGGTGCTGGCAGGGTGAATGGTGTCAATCAAGACGAGCCTTTAGTCCAAATGAAGTTAAATTAAAGACTAATTTCTGCTCTTTCTAACTCTTTTTTACTGTCTGTTTTTCAATCCGGATCAATCCTTTAAAGTATTGTGTTTCTTTTTTTTCAAGTTTTTTTTTCATTGAACAGGAAAATGTTTGTGCATGAGTATGTATCTGTCTTTCTTTTTGTTTCTCGCTCCCTTTCTCTTGCTCATTCCCTTTTTATCCCTCCCCCCTCTCTGATTTTCTCATCCCCTCTCCTTTTTTCTGTGCAGTATATCACCATCGAAAAAGTTGAACAAAAAACTGCTCGTTATCACTGTAATGATTATAGGAACTTGCACTAGGCTATAATTTACATCCAATTTTAAGTACTAAAGATTTCAAAACACCAAATAGGCCTTTCTAAGCTCTTCAAAAAGTAACACACATAGTTAATGCAAGTTTTGGAATGGACTTTGCGTTTCAATTATAATCTGGTAAGGTCTTTTGGAGAATCCATCTTCGCCCCTTCCTCGTCCATGATAAAATGGCCTTTGATAAAGTTGGAAAGTTTATGTGTTGTGAAAGTGAAACTTTTGCTTATGAATTTATAAATCATAAATCTACAACACAAATCAGTCCCAAGGAAACCATTTTATGTTGGTTTTTCCCAAAATCCTGATTAATGGTATATTGTTGGATCTATAGAATTTGTTTTAAATTTGAGAATAAGGCTTAAAATCCAATTAATATCATTGGAATTTCACTTTCAAAACTTACCAAAAATAAGTAGACTTGAACTAAAATAAGGGCGGTTTTTTTTTTTTTTTTTTTTTGCCAAAGATAAGACAAGTAAGCCTTTTGCATATAGATAAATAGTTTCTTAGACCATTCTGCTTTTACATTTGGAAAAATTGAGAAAAAAAGGGTTTAATTTACAAAAAGCAGGGGAACAAAAGAAAAGATAAAAAAAAGAACAACAACAAAACTTTTAATAACAAGAATAAATCCGAATATTTCGACTCCACGTCCAGGAGCCTTTTTTTAACGGAACAAAAAATAATTGAAGTAAAAGAAACATTTTTAAAAATTAACTCATCTGTAGAACAACGACAAAAAAATACAACTCACATTTTAAACACCTCCAGGACTGTAAAACTGTAATTGTCTGACTACTAACCGGCAAACATATGTCATTAGTACAACATAAATTTCTCCCCTTTAAAGTCAGATTGGCAAATGAGACCTATTAAGAATGAAAACTATATTTATTTGAAAGAAATTCCATTAAACCCCAGGTCATAAATGCTCTTTTCTAACCCATGGTTAAATGTAAAGTATTTTTAGAGCATTCCTGCAGTTTGCGAAACCGGCTGTCTGGCTCTAGCGGCTTTGGCATTGCGTCATCCTCAAAATGCACAACGTATATGCGATGCATCAGGTCACACTATTCTTGTTGATGCCTTAAAAATACACGAAACGAAGCCTAGAGTTATAGTAAGTACAATTTCTTTTTTGTTTAAAAAATGAATTCTAAAAAACTTATGCGACTATTTCATTTTA
Source organism: Artemia franciscana (assembly GCF_032884065.1). Taxonomy (NCBI): domain Eukaryota; kingdom Metazoa; phylum Arthropoda; class Branchiopoda; order Anostraca; family Artemiidae; genus Artemia; species Artemia franciscana. Next base: position 6,649,159 of record NC_088871.1, read on the forward strand.
AGAACCATTTTGAGCTACATCTTTTAGCCACGTGTCTATGTAATGTTAATATTTCGTCACCCCTTTCTAGTACAACCGTCACATAGAAGATTCGGGTTATCCATCATGGTTAAAACGTTAAAACATAAAATAGCGAAGAAAGGGAGAAAACGAGGACAATGAACAGCCAGTGAAAAAGTCGAAATATTATGCAAATATTTCGGTCAAGTCCTCAGTGCAGAATAAAACTGACAAAAATCCAAACCTTGAAACAAAACACAAAAATAAAAGTTTTATCGCGATTTCATGTTTTATCATGATTCCTGTGTGGTCTCAGAAGTTATTTACCATCATGGTTATATCAGTTGCTGCAACTTAGTAAGGAGATAACCCCAGAACATAGTAGCAATTCCGTGTCTAGGGGGGGGGGGGGTTACTGGGTTTGAAGCCTCCTCCAACCCCGTGATGTTTTTGTTTACCTCGTAAAATACTAACATAAATACATATAAAACATTTTAAATGTGTTTTAAAATTTTTTTTTAATCTCCTTCGAAATAATACCTCCCTCCCCAAAAAAATTTTTGGATACGCCCTTGCATGGTAATCAAACTTAAAAAGCGCGGTTAGAAGAAAATCGTCAGGTGAAAAATGAGTTCAACAGTCCTGATGAACTAGGACTTTTTTGGAAAATGATCATCTGATTAAGCTAAACAGTAATTTATATTTGCGGGAAGAAATTATGATAATTTTTATAAGAGCCTAAAACTCCTGAAAAATGACATTAAAGCGGAGTAAAATCAGCGTTATGAATCAGCCTGAAAATCAGCCCCTGAAACCCCTGAAATCAGCTTTATTCAAAACCCTAGCCTGGAGATTCATCACCGCCGATGAATCTTCGCTTCATCTGCGAAGATTCCGCGGTGATCCAGACTCAAATCACCGCTGATGTGTCTCTGATTTTTCTATCTTTTCCCTCGGCACTGAACGTACAGCACAGAAGCATTGGCTGTAGAATACCAGGAGATTGTTCTTTTGAACGGAAATTAGAATTTCGACTTCCTTATTTAGATAATGGAAGAGATCGAATCATAACGAAGTGCCGTTTTCTGCCGCAAAACTTCGATGTTCGACCAAATAAGGCGAATATACCAAAAAATACAAAATCTTAGATAACCATTCAGTTTCTCACTCATTTTCGTTTGTACTATGGCAATATAAAGAGCACTTTACTGTCACTAGGAATTTAATTTTGCTGATCTGATATAGCCTATTTTATTACCTTTTTCCTATTCTTTTTATTTTTTTAGTGTTGTTCTGTTTTGTTTGGTGATAGACAATTGAGTTCTGAAACACATCTCACTTGATTGATCTTTTTTTTACCTATAATCACATCCACCCCTTAATTTATTCCTAGTCTAAGCGATCTAATCTTCGAAATATTAATTATTTTTTCCATTCTTTCATCCTGAAGCCTTAAACCATCCAAAAATTTGTTCTTTTTGCTAACATTTTTATTTGGGAAACTCAGATCATACTGTAAAATTTAAATCTAGAATAGTTTTACCTTCCCTTTTCATTCCATGCTTTCCCACAATTTCTGTACATATCACTAACCACTTTAGTGTATTTATCTAATGTACCTTACGAAGATACGACTTTAAATAGAGCTTTTGTGTCAGATCAATCAAACGCCTGTTCATAGCCTATAAAACTGATGACTAAGGGATCTGATGATTCAGACACTTCTCAGTTATTAGTCTGAGTTTAAATTGGATCAGCCTATCTTCTCCCCTTCCTAAAATCATACTGTTCTTCCCTCAAAGCTTGATCTACAGCATTTCTAGTCTAAAAACTATCATAAGGGTAAGCAATTTGCTTTTTATAGAACTCTAACTAATCCCTCTATAATTGCCAAACTCACTCTTATTATCTTCCTTCTAAATTGGTTTAATTAATGTTTTCCTAAAATTGCTAGGTACTACCCCTTTTTCAAAAACCAATTTCATAATCTTTAGTAGTTAATCTCTTATCTCGTTACTACCATATTTCTAAAAATCATCTACCACATTATCAGCACCTGAAAGCCAGGGGTGTGATGTGAGGGGGGGGTTGTCTCTCCCCCAAATGTTTTCAGTCAGTTGGCTATTTTACTCGCTTATGTTCTTTTCATTATTATTATTAGGTAAGTGAGCTGATGGGAATAAACGATGTAAAATCATAGAAAGAAGATCAGTCTCAAACGGTTAAAAAGTGATTTTAATAGCAATGTCATCCAAACTATCTCCACTTAAAATTTGGCTTGAACACATGATTCTGCAATTTCGAAAATCTGTCCCAGTCAACACGAGCCACCGATCACTATTACCCGAGCAAGCCCCTCCCAATAGTTGAACTCGGCTACAAAATAAACTTCAACTAATCGTTACGCCAACTCATTTGTGCCTTTCTTCACATCGATTTTCAATACTGAGCCTTAGTGTGTGATTTCTGTTTAAATTTAAGAATTTGTAAATGAAACTGAATTTAGCTATGCTACGATAGTTCTTTAAATATACTGTTCTGTTTATCTCTCTCCCTCTCTAATTACCATACTTTCCTCTTATTCTCATATGACTCAACAGTCAAATATTTCTTGTACCTCTTTTTTACCAAGCTTAAAGCGTTTGCTAATATTCCTAACTGTGTTTGTAACATTTCTCCCAAAGACACTGTCTCCTACTTCGCCATCCGTTTTCCTCTTCTATTCCACCAATCTTCTACATTGTCAAATCCGGTTTCATATCCAACTTTTTGTTGTATATTTCCAAACAGGAAAACTCCTCCCAAATTCTTATCCCGGCTTTTACCAACGTCATAACTTCCTGGAAAAACCCTTCCTAGATTTAAACTTTAGGTTACCTCTAAGATACTATTAGATGGTGATCTTTACTTTTAACATCAATAACAGAATTCCTATTTAGTCTAGTATCTATTATCCATCCTGCCAGTCTTTGATTTGAAATAACATAATCAACTAGGTTGGCCGTCTTAAATTACCAAGGTTTTGCGATTTTGTAAGGGCAAAAGAATTTGGTTGTGTTCCAAAACCGAAATATTATTATTTTTCCAAGACAAATGGTATCACAAATCTATAAGCAACTTCTTATACTATAAATGGGGAACAGGCTATAATGTCGGTTCCTCTTATCTATTATAAACATATTAAGGGTATACATTTGTTGTCGTCTCCCATTTTATACTAAAGTTTGTAACAAACGGGGATAATTGAGTTCTCGAACCCATCTCTTATCCCTTATTCGCAAAAAATCGCTTCTTATCTAATTATGACCTTTCAGAAAGCTGCAGCAAAAGCAATCAGAGACGTCGTTTCACGAGACAGATCTCTGGCGCATCATTTCCTGGACCTCTCAGTTGAAGAACTGTTAAACGCAGCATTGAAAAAGTACCCCAAACAGTGTGAATCTGAAGTAAAAGCAGCACTTCGAGACTTGGGTTGTGATATACATCTGAAAGAATACTGGCATGGAGGAATAAACCCAGTAAAACTTGATTGAAATTTTGCTTCAATCCGGGGATAACGCGAACGATCCACCGCCTCTTCAATTTAATTATTAAGCTTTTATTCCTCTAATAAATCTTACACTCGTCATTCTTCAAATTACCCTAAATTACTTAATGGCAACACTAAGTTCCAGCTTCTTGATCGTCTAAAGTTCTCAAAGAACCAAGTAGCGTTTCTCATATTCGACTACGAAACGCCACGCGAAAAGACAACTATATTCATTTCCTGCGTTTTTCATAAGCTCAAATCGATTTTTTAAACACCCTGAAGCTATTTTTTCTTTCTTTTTTTATTGTGACTTTTGCCTCCATCAGAGTAAAATTTGAACTTTCAATAAAGTTCTTTATACGATGTTTCAATTTTCCTCTAGAAATGGTTTACCAGTGAAAGCAGGAGACAGGGGATTGAAATGTACAGCTTCAAGACAGAGCCGTTCCTAGGGTTGGTGGTGTATGGAGAAAAATTAATTACAGTGAAAAATTGGAAAGCTTGTGTAAAGTTGAAAAAATTTATCAAAGTGGGCAATTCCCCAATCACAGTGTCCCCCCTAGCTGCGGCACCCGGGGCAGATAACCTAGTTACCCCTCCCCCCTAGGAACGGTTCTGCTTTCAAAAGTGACTAGTGCTGCTAAATTTAGGAAATGCAGCTTGCTTCATTATTGTCAAAATAAATTCTAGTTTGGGGGTCTAATCAGGATTTGAATCAAATATTTGTACTTCTGCTTAAGAAATGTCTCTACAGCACCACATTAAAGATCCTAAATAACTGTGGTTAAATGAACATAATAGCGAAGCCATTTTTTTTTTTTTTTTTTTTTTTTTTTTTTTTTTTTTTTTTTTTTTTAATGGACGCAAAAGTGAAGCCCTTTTTATAGTTTTTATGGACCATTTGCTTTTTTATATGTTTTGCACTTGAAATATACTTAAAGCTTCTTCTCGACTCTCTTTTAGATTTTTCCAAATTGTGTAGAAAAAATCGATCAGAGATTCGGCAAAACAATTTGCAATTAAATATTTAATTTGGGTGGGGCTTTAAACGAAGTAAATTCAAAGAGAATTTGTCGTGGTGCTCAGTATTAGTACTCCATAAACTTGAAAAGAAAGACTCGACCAGGAATATAGTTTGAGATTAAGCCCGGGCATTGATGCCAGATTGGGTTAATTTCTGCCAAAAAGGATGATGAACACTATTCCTGGTAATTTCCACAAAAATTTATTTTAGCCCATGTTTTCAAAAAAGCAGTAACACAAGGACCAAAATTAAATAGTTTATTGAAGTTATGAGAAATTAGGTGGATTTTTGATGGTTAATAAATTACTAATACATAAATTGTATAATACATATGTAATTGACAATGTCTATAAACTCTAGCTGTGTCTGAATGTGAATCAGGATCGTCTACCGCAAGACGCAGGGTACCTGAAGCTATCCTGCCAAGCGAGTATTTGTGTGTCTTATTAAACATTTAGTTACATTGAAATTGTGGCGAATTGTTGGGAATATCAAATATTTATTAGTATTTATCATATAAGTAATTAAGCTATGTTCGTTTTCATGACTTTAATACAATTCCAAAACATGTCCGATATGGCAAATGTTTTACAATTAAATGTGAATTCTGGTGGGGGTGGAAGGGGGTGAGTGTAAGGAAATTTGTCATAATGCTCATTAGGAGTAATCAAGGAAGTGGGATAGACAAACTTCTCCAGGAATGGCATTTGATATTAAGCCAGTGCATTGATGCCAGATTGGGCTACTTTCAGTCAAATTTTCCAGTGGAAGTCAAGCGAAACTAAACTGCTGTTTTCAATTACTTTCAGCAAAATTTTGAATTAAATATATAATATAATTGCCTATGTCTTCGAATTCCAGCTGTGTGACGGCAGAACTTTGGTACTTGATGCCATCCTCCCCAGAAGTCTCGGATTGTCCTATTTTATAGTAGGTTCCATTCAATTTGTGACGAGTTTTAGGAGTATCGGATATTTACTCGTAGTAACAACAATAGTAATCTAAGAGTTTTAATAGTTGGGGAGACATAGGTCAACAGCCAAGCAAAGGTTAGTAACTCCTTGGAGTTGAAATAAAGCCACAAACAACAAGGATAAAAGAAGAAGAAACTGTTGAAAAAAAATGACAAGCATCCGAGGGTTAGAGGCCCCAGCGAGTAGAGGGAAGGAAAAAAAAGCCGACGAAGCAGGCTTTTTGGCTATATTTGGATATGAACATTCCAGAACATTCAGTAAAGTTTTGTAAAACAGTTAAAATCATTTTAATGATTTCATGATTTTTTAGGTCACTTAATTTTTTTTTTTTTATTGACATGATTTTTGCCAAAAAATCTACCCGACCAAAAAAAGAAGATTATTATATACCATGGTAGTCATATTCGTAAGAGCCGAATTGTAGGGTCAATACTCATTAATTGATGTCATTGTTCTGGCTCATTTTGGCTACGCTAAAAGAAACTCGAGCGCCTAGTAGATTAAAGTCAGCACGAGAGCCACATAACATAATCGGACATTAACTGCATTTAGAAAAAAATTACGAACTAAATTTTCATCTCGGGCAATAATCAGACGGCATTGCAATAAGAGAAATAGAATTCTAATTTTTCAACTGTTCTGGAATTTGTCGCTATTGATAACTCTTCTATATACGTCAGTATGCCCCAAAACGTAAAATGCCAACGCACGAAGTTTTTTTCATTTAGGCAACTCTGCTAAGCATTGAAGAATCTACGACACTTCTCGCCCTGACATTAGATTTTAGTTTATTTCAGGTGTTATATTATCTACAATAATAATCCTTAAGTTCCTTCTTTAGTACTGCTATCCTTTGACACACTTATACACAGGGTTATAGCCCCTCCTCCTTATGATTATTCAAAGCCCAGGAAAGGGTAGCAAAATAGTGTAAGAATGCACCCCCATGGACCAGACTGATATTAAAGGCAAAATCCTTCAACAGCCAAGCTAGAATTTTATGATGCCTAGTTGACAGAAACTAAGTTCCAGATAGCCAAGTGGTCCCATGGCCGTCGCCTAGTTTTAAAGAATGGCGAAAACCTCTTTAAAAGGGTTTGTTTTAACGATATTGTTACAAAAATGCGACAGAGTATCCTTGCTACCTCCCCAAGACTTTAACGAAGTTGTATCTCATTATTCACAAGTATGGCAATTTGGGGGAAGGTGAGAAAAATTTTTGCAGGACGTGTGCCAAAATACTTCAAAAAGTGCCTTTTCTACCTCATGTTTTCCTGGAAGAAAAGATCTTGGAGGAATTTCAAACTTCCCTACCTCAAAGTTAAGGCATGACTATGGCTGTGTACTATTTTTGTTACGACCTCAGCTTTTTGCTTTTTTTTTTCTCTCTCTCTCTTACAAAATGACTAAGCATTAACAAATAAATTTATTTTCAAGCATAGAAAGCCTCATTATTCAGAATCATACAGCAATTTAAAAAAATATACAACCTGAAATCAAATTTTGAGAGTAATAAGAAAGCAGAAAACAATAAACTGCAGTAATTTTTTGGAACTGAGCTTTAAACCCTGTCTGCATAACTGGACGAATTATTTCAAGTCCCTTAATTAGTTTCTAGTTTGGCTATTAAAATACTTAAGAGTATAACAATTTTCCAAAATGGGTCGTGCAAACATGTCTCATCTGCAAAGATGCCTGGAACAGACAAGTTTTTCAAGCTGTTTTTGTGCGTTTAGATGACCTGAAAGATCATTTTGTTGTTTTTTTACTCAGACAACATAAACAAAGCAAAACCCACTTTTACTTACTCTGTGTTGAATCCTGGCATTACTTCAGACCCTCTACCCTCCGCCAGTTGAAAAGGCCTTCAGTTAGTCTCTGCCAACATTACACTAAACCAGCATAAACATAGAGGAGAAAATAAATACATTGGTCAACTTAAATACGGGGATTAAGTCAAAGAATCTGCAAGTCATGTTTTTCTTGTTCCAACGTCCTACTAAAAATTGTTTTGGCGCCTCTTGATTTCAATCAGTTGAATACTGGAAAGCAAGGGTATTGAGAACCCCTGCAACATCACAACTGTATTCGTGTCCTTTCTACTTATTCACTTATTCTACTTTGTGTCCTTATTCACTTATTCTACTTTGTGTCCTTCCTTTTATTCATCTTCAAAAAAATTATTAATCAGATTACGCTTCTATGGTTTATTTTATTTCCTGCTGCTCAAATTACTTTTTTTAGATCATTGTATTCAACTTAGAACCTCCTGTACCGCGAACCCCAATTGCCTAAAATAACCAAGCAATAAAAATAAGTTAGAATTTTATTTATCACGAAATCAAATGTATAAGCAATGCTGGAAAGCAAGGGGAATGAGAAACCTGGTTATATATATAAAAAAAAGATGTCATCAAGCCCTACCTATGGGCTTATAATTATCTCACAGAAAAAAAAAAATCGGATCTCTAAAAAAAATCTTCACTTTAATTAGCTTGCATGGTTTCTTTATATATATCTCTCATTAACTAATTCCCCATGGCATGAAGTCGCGTCCATTCCCGTGCAATTCGGATTGCTTCCGCTTCATTACACTTCCATAATTCTGCTACATCATTGGCTAGCGGATCGTCTGGATTCGGCGCACTAAGTAAAGCTTGAATTGATAGAAGAACTGTACGAATCTGTAACGCAGGGCTCCATTTATCTGTGAATTATTATAAAAAAAAATTAGTTTCAGCTTAAATATGGTAGGCAAGTGTATGGTACTGTGTTAAGACACATATTATTGTCGGCCGAAGAATTAGAACGGAAGGAAGGGTGGGGTATTTCCAATCATAACAAGAGGTAGGTGGAGGCGCAATTTAAAGCCGAGTGTCGAAATACCAATTTTAAAATATTTCCAGGTGACATTGAAAAACTCATTCTCTTATTCCTTAATATTATTAGTGTACCAATCAACAGCTTTTTTTTATATTGATTTCTTTTTCTTTAGAGGTCTTATGCACTAGTAAACAGTAAAGGATCACTCGCTAATGGACTTCAGTAAGGAATATGATCATAAATTAAATTAGACGAGAATCGCACTTTTTTTTCATTTCCTTATAACGTGCTAATCTTTCTTTTTGAAGAACTTGAAGAGTATTTCAATTAATGTTTAGAAACAGAGTGGGGAGGGGTGTTATGGTGGATGTTAATACCAATTTTAAAATTTTCCTTGGAAACTTGACAATTTATACTCTTGTACCTTAATACAGTATTACAAATGCTTCAATCATCTTCTGAAACATTTTTTACAGTTATTACGAGTACAAAGGTAAGGAATTATTCACTTATGCGGTTGAGTAAGCAATATGATTGTAAAAGTGGTTGCTAAAACAAGCAAAAAATTGTTGGATACACGATGTTGTCATTTGGCCATCTATTCCTTATTTATAAGAAAATATCTTTCAGATTATACCAAGTTACAACTCAATCGTGCTCTGACATTACAACCTTACAAGATACGAAAAAGTGGATTTGGTCAGATTGGCTTGTGAATGGCATACATACAGTGTTAGTACACTCGTGCTTCAGCACAAGCTGAATTGATACAGATTTGGCCACGGGCAAGGACCTCCCCTCTCTGTTCCTCTGTTCAATATTATTGAACTGTATATTCCACTAATTAATCCTTGAATTGGACTGTGAGGATGTACAGATCAAATAAACATCATATTTGCTAGCCAATTTGGCGACACCAAATTTGCCTAGAATATTATAACCTCGCTCCAGCAGGATAGAAAGACCGTTCACAGGGACTTTATAAACACGCTAAATGGGCATATTCTCAGTCTTGAGCTTGTTAAAGAATCTTTTTTAGGTAAAACAATTAAGATAATCATTCTCTGTTCAATCTCCCCACTGTTCAATATTATGAGTCTCGATTTTTCCATTCTGCTACAAAGATATATTCCTGAGGCGTTACAGTCACCAATTCTTTTCAAAACATTCTACTTCCATAGTTAAGTTCATCAAGGACAAATGAGGTCACATTGTTTTCCTGCGTATAGGCGTAAATTGGGAAAGCGTGAGCTTGATATACGGGTGATATACCTGTGCACACATTATTATAAACTAAATATATATTTTTTGTCCCCCCACCGCCCCACCCGGAATCCCAGTTTGCTTCCAGTTTGCATCCCAGTTTCCTATCTATCTTAAAATTTGTTTGTTTTTGACATAAGGAGCAAATTCGGATCTACCAATTCTTTTCAAAACATTCTACTTCCATAGTTAAGTTCATCAAGGACAAATGAGGTCACATTGTTTTCCTGCGTACAGGCGTAAATTGGGAAGGTGCGAGCTTGATATACAACCAACACATTGCCTGTGCACACGGGTGACAGTGCTATAATGCTAAGGCACTAAATATATCTTTTTTGTCCCCCACCGCCCCACCCGGAATCCCAGTTTGCTTCCATCAGAAGTGAGTTGGAGGAGCCTCTACCTAAGCTCTATCTCAAGCTTAACATTAGTTTAAGCTTTAGTAGTTTGGCAACCAGGGAGCAGACTAATATTTTTATATAATGCTGTTTATGTTTATAAATTTAAAATTTGTTTGTTTTTGACATAAGGAGCAAATTCGGGTCCCTCGGAGCTTTTGATACCCCTTTAAAAAATGAAATAATATTTCAGCTTAAGTTAGCTTCTGATAGGAGTCAAATTTCTTTTGATAGTCAAACGTTATGTCGCATCTTTGATTTAACTCTGTTTGTGATCAAAGTTCAAGATTTCGTTTATCAGCTGAAGAAGTCGTGTTCAAAATAAACAATAGATTCTGTTACGCAATCGTCAAAATGTATTATTAATATTCCTTTTTATATTTAAGTTCAAAGGGGTCTTTTTCTAGGAAAACCAAACTTTGCTTTTTCCATGACGAAATTCACCGTTTTTGTCAGATTTTTTTCTTTGATCTTCGTTATTGTCAGAACTTTTGACAGCTTAGAACTACTAAACTGCTAAAAAAAATTTAAAAGATAAAACACAGTTGGGCACAATATTGGGGCAAAGATATTAGGAGACAGGTATTGCCCTCTCAAGGAAAAAAAGTTGGTAAACCAATGTTGGAACAACACACTCCAGTACCAAGCTGCCTGAGGCCAATCACGCTTCTTCTCCATCCCAATATATTCAAATCCTCCCTCTTGACACCCTCCCAGGAAGTTCCAATTTCCCTCAAATATTTCCTTGCGACCTCCTCCCACCCCGTTCGGGGACGATGAACTGCTTTTCGTTTGGCTCTAGATTGTTCACCTAAAAGGACAATCTTTGGCAATCTGTCATCATTCATCCACGAAGCGTGTTCCAGCCATCACAACTTATAGCCCTCTCATTACACCTAGAAAGCGGAATAGGTCTACATTTTCGTTAGCTTATTTTCTTTTAGTAATACATTTTCTTTTAATAATACGGTCACTTAGACGGGTACCTGAAACAGTCAGTAGTCAATTTTATCTGAAAAAAATATAACAAATTCTCCTCCGTCTTTTGAAGCGCTTACGCTTCAAAAGACACTTACGCTTCTTCAAAGACGCTTACGCTTCTTCAAAGACGCTTACGCTTCGACCAACGCAGTGATTTTCCAAAATTGACTCAAATTCTTTTCGTCATTATATTTTATAGTTTCACTTCACCAAATTAGTGTCAGATGACCTTAACTTTCGAAAATTTGTCTCAGAACGTTTTTTTATATTCTCGGTTACTGTAGACAAAATCCAGATTTTCACAAGAGGTTCAATATTTGATGCATTTGTCGTTTTATTTAGATTTAAATGGGATTGGGATAAGCAAGTACAACAGGCAGGTAAGTTCTTAGTCATTATAAACTTCATAAAATAGACTAAACTTTTCATGAATGTCGCCGTTGTTTGGTGAGCACCACTTAGCGTTTTGGAAAACGCTAAGTGGTAGACCCACTTCCTTGATTACTCCTAATGAGCATTATGACAAATTTCCTTACACTCACCCCCTTCCACCCCCACCAGAATTCACATTTAATTGTAAAACATTTGCCATATCGGGCATGTTTTGGAATTGTATTAAAGTCATGAAAACGAACATAGCTTAATTACTTATATGATAAATACTAATAAATATTTGATATTCCAAACAATTCGCCACAATTTCAATGTAACTAAATGTTTAATAGGACACACAAATACTCGCTTGGCAGGATAGCTTCAGGTACCCTGCGTCTTGCGGTAGACGATCCTGATTCACATTCAGACACAGCTAGAGTTTACAGACATTGCCACTTAGCGTTTTGGAAAACTCTTGTTAATATTACAAGCCACCACCGATCATAGTGAGAGGTACTGACGCTAATCAGCGAGTTTCAGAAAACTACTAAATATGCAGTCCTGTATTGCTATTACTAAATTTGCCACGCACATGTAATACTACGTAGTCTATTGAACCAGACTGAATGTTATGAATGTTACGAATGTTACATAAAAGAATCCTCTTGATTTGCATGTGACGCTAAAATGGTTGTAGGACTCTAAGTAATAAAACCTGTTTTGGCTCCGCATTTTGATTAAGCTCTTTACTGCTTCTGTAGCAACGACGATTCATTAAATTATACCCTAATTTGTATTCCATTAAAAAAATAATTGTAATCATCCAGAAAAGGATAGCATACCTTTTAAAATATCTAGACATATCCTTCCAAGTTTGTCTATATTTGGATGATATATTTTTGTCATAAACCTTACTTTAGGCGCTGACATAGGGTACTCTTCAGGCAGGAAAAGCTCTAACTTGAATACACCTCCTTCAAAAGGTGACCCTTCTGGTCCTAGAAAAAATATTGTATTTATTTTAGACAAAACGAAATTAGCAATGGGCTTGTCTTGTTACAAACCTAACTGAAAGAAACAGACAATAATACCATAGATTTTACAGTTACATAGTCCTGTGACATTACAAAATAACAAAAAATAGAGAGAACACTTCTAATAATAATATAAGAATACTTCACAACAAACAAGGAAGACAATAAACATAACAAACAAAAATTGGTTATCTGGGTATTAATTGGTACCATAAATGTCATCCTTCATAGCTTATCATATTACGTAAACAAAACAAATACTTCACAATGAACAAGGGAACAATATACAATGCTAAGACCATAAATGTTATGATTCCATACACTGTATTTTGCAAAAAAAATTCCCAATCAAATCTATTTCAAAATCAGCTACAGAATCTGGTGAAACCACATGATAGGTCAATATGTTCCATTGTTTAACAGAACAATTTACAAAAGAACCGTGGCTAACTTTTCCCTCATAGAACCAGGGAAGAACCCTGGTACAATTTTAGTGGTTTTTGCCATGTGGAAGAATAATGGCTGAATTGACAGAAATTATCACAAAATAAATTAACAATACCTTTAACACATTGGTAAGTGTTCACAAAATCTAAAATATTCCTCCTAAATTGTAGAAATGGTAGGCATAGGCCACCTATACTTCACTTATAAGGTACATGTTTGAAATAGAGGACAAATTTTGATGCTCATGTTTGCACTTTTTCAGTGCTGTGACTCGGATTTTCTTGTTTGATACCAGATAGCTGAGCAATTTTCAACAGTAAAATGTGTAATTGCCTTATACTGTGAAGTAAAGCTTTCAGTGGCGTCATTTCACGAAAATATTGAAGGAGGGGGAAATTATTTTTTTAAATCTAGTTTAGGAGGCAAATTTCTGGCTTTATTCAATTTATTTTTCGAAAAAAATCTTCCAAACTTTTTTTAACTGTGAAAAAAACCATGAGCCTTGGCTATTCTACTTTTAAAATCTTCACTGCTCACATTGTCTTTACTAATAATAATACCAAGGTATGTGAATCTACCCACCTGATCAATCTTTTTGTTACCCAACGTCACTTTTTCATCTTCACTTAGTCCTAGCCTTAGTGAATTAGTCTTCAAACCTTGGATTACAAAAGGATTACGAGCCTCAATGGAAAAAGGCAAGTGATATATAAAAGGTGTACAACTCAAGGTTCAGCATCTGATAAAAAACGTTGTAAGTAATAGAAAGTTAAAAAGTCTTTGAATACATTTGTTAACAATTGCCTAGATTCAGCTTTAAAGGTGGCTTAAATTTTTCTAGATATTATGAAGGCTTTTGACGGTGTTGATCATGGGATTTTATCGACCATGCTTAAAAATGCTGGAATTCGTTTTAAAAGTCTCAAATTGATAACTTCATTTCTTGAAGGTAGAACGTAAAGAGTACGGCTGGGCACAGTCCTGTCAGAAGAGATGGTAGTAAAGTGCAGTGTACCACAAGGATCTGTGTTGGTCCCCTATTATTTCTTGTATACATTAATGACCTAAATGGATGATTCAAACAGCTTTTAACCCCCAGAAACAATGATGGCCCAGTCCAAGCAATACTTCTAAGTTTTGCTGATGATACTCAGTTTACAATCGCTGTGAAAACAGAAGTAGATTTGCAAAATGGCATGAAGCAAGGAATGGTGATAACCGAGAGGTGGATGCGAGTGAAAAAACTGCTTGTTAAGCAGAAGAAAACAATGGTCATGTTATATGGCAGAAGTGCAGATTACTAGCCATGGATGGAAGAAATATAGTTAGAAAATGGATTATTATAAAATTATAAAACATATTATATAAAATTATTATTAATATATAAAATTATAAAACAGAGAATGTGATTATTATTATTATATTATTATATAATTATATAATATTATTATATTATATTATATATTATTATTATTATATTATATATTATACATATATATACATATATATATATATATATATATATATATATATATATATATATATATATATATATATATATATATATATATATATATATATATATATATATATATATATATATTATATTATATATATTATATTATATTATATAATGTTATATAATATTATATCATATTATTATATAAAATTATAAAACAGACAAGTATTGTAAAGTATCTTGGTGTCATGGTAGATGAATGCCTAAGTTTTAAAGATCATATAAGCACTAAATTAGCCAATAATGTTGGAACTCTGTGGAACCTTAAATTCCCCCCCCCCAAAAAAAGGTAATTCGAATGTTATATTTTTCTCTTATTCATCCATATTTGTTGCACCGTGTTACAGTTTGGTCATTGACATTCACTTGCCATTTATATTTGCTCTGTGCGTTACAAAATAAGCTGCAAGAGTTTTGAGTAATGATTTGTCTCAGAGTTTGGTAAGATCAAATTATCACCAATTAAAATTTTTACCATTTTTTGGTTTCGTTAAATTTTACGTAAATTTGTTTATGTATACATATTTTTCTAATTTGTTACCTGCACGGTTTTCTGAATTTTAAAAAGAAAGGGAGCATAGTTATGAAACTGGAAATGTTGAATTAGTTAGAACACTGGTTCCAATTACTTCCAGATCTAAATTTTCTATTACGTATATTGGTCCTGAAGTCTGGAACATGCTTCTGATGGAAGTAAAAGGTAAGAAGGCCCTTGAGGAATTCCGTGCTTCTTTGCGAAGTATTTGCTTTAACCAGTATTGTAGACATGGATTGAGTGATTGATTTGGGAGTTAATATACGCTTGTGAGTGTCAAAAGAGAAATTGATTCAATGTGTCGATTGAGGTGAGTGTTGGTATGTGAAAGGAAGCATGATGAATCCTTTTGTATGATTAAATAAAAAAAAACGAGTTTTTTTTAACTGAAAGTAAGGAGCGACATTAAAACTTAAAACGCACAGAAATTACTTCGTATATGAAAGAGGCTGCTTCCTCATCAACGCCCCGCTCTTTACGCTAAGGTTTGACTCTTTCTCTCAATTCTTCTTTTTAAAACAGTAAAAAACTTTAGCGTAAAGAGCGGGGCGTTGATGAGGAAGCAGCCTCTTTCATATACGAAGTAATTTCTGTGCGTTTTAAGTTTTAATGTCGCTCCTTACTTTCAGTTAAATTTTATTTAATTTCTGAACGTTTTTGAATCAATGCATGTTTTGATTTTGGCTCTCCGCAGAGGAATAATCAAAACGAAATTTGCATATTTTTTTTTTTTGGGGGGGGGGGGGGGCTAAATGGCTTTCTCATAATTTTGATCGAATGATTTTGAGAAAAAAAGAGCGGGGGCGAAGCCTAGTTGCCCTCCGATTTTTTGGTTAATTAAAAAGGCAACTAGAACTTTTAATTTTTTACGAATCTTTTTATTGGTAAAAGATTTACGTAACTTATAAATTAGCTTATGTAAAGAACTTTTGTATTCTCATGTTTTTATTACATATATGAGGGGATTCACCCCATCGTCAGTACCTCGCTCTTTACACTAAAGCTTAAATTTTATCCCCAATTCATTAAGAATGACCCCTGAATCACAAAAGCCGCAGAATAAATAGTTGAAATTACTAAAAATACTTTAGCGTAAAGAGCTAGGTATCATAAGGAGGTAAGCCCCTTATATGGGTAATAATTTCTGTTTGTTTTAAGTTTTATTGCTGTTCCTTACTTCCAGCTGAAAAAGCTTTTTCACATTTATTTTTTAATTTTTTTTTAAATAATGCTAGTAAATCCTGATCTCCCTTCATGGAAGTTTTCTTCTCCCATGACAAATTCTCGATGGAAACTTCCCCCAGCATATCCCCCTCTCCTCAACCCCTCCCCCCAACCAAAAAAATCCTCCTGAAAACGCCTGTATACTTCCCAATAACCATTACTATATGTAAGCACAGGTCAAAGTTTGTAACTTGTTGCCCCTCCCACGGGGACTGTGGGGGAGTAAGTCGTCCCCAAAGACATACTTATAAGGTTTTTCGACTACGCTGAATAAAATGGCTATCTCAGAATTTTGATCCGTTGACTTTGGGAAAATAATTAGCGTGGGAGGGGGCCTAGGTGCCCTCCAATTTTTTTGGTCACTTAAAAAGGGCACTAGAACTTTTCATTTCCGTTAGAATGAGCCCTCTTGCAACATTCTAGGACAACTGGGTCGATACGATCACCCCTGGGAAAAAAAAAAAAAAAAAAGAAAAAAAAAAAACAAATAAACACGCATCCGTGATCTGCCTTCTGGCAAAAAATGCAAAATTCCACATTTTTGTAGATAGGAGCTCGAAACTTCTACAATAGGGTTCTCTGATACGCTGAATCTGATGGTGTGATTTTCGTTAAGATTCTATGACTTTTAGGGGGTGTTTCCCCCTATTTTCTAAAATAACGCAAATTTTCTCAGGCTCGTAACTTTTGATGGGTAAGACTAAACTTGATGAAACTTATATATTTAAAACCAGCATTAAAATGCGATTCTTTTGATATAGCTATTGGTATCAAAATTCCATTTTTTAGAGTTTTGGTTACTATTGAGCCGGGTCGCTCCTTACTACAGTTCGTTACCACGAACTGTTTGATGTGGGATTCCTTCAAGTTCACAGAAAAAAAATATTGGAATGTTGATCAATTGTCAGCTGGGGTGGGGAAGGGTAGGAGGAGTCAAAGTTTTTTTTTTTCCGAGGAACTGTATTAGGATTTGAAATGTCCCTTTTTTGGATTGTCCCTAACATGCATTGGAATCTATTTTGATATTGTTATTGTTGTATGCAGGTTTGTTAGTATTATATGGGGAATTCTATGTTGCGTTTTTGTGGCCTATTTGTTAATAAAAAAACAACAACAAAAAAACAGAAAAATAAAAAAAACAGAAGATTTTCTTTAGTGTAGAACTCAGAGCATCAGAATTTGTTCTAGAAAAGGAGCCCCTAGATTCAAAAAATTTAAAAAAATGAGTTTTAACATCACAGTTTTTCACCTGCGAGTCCATTTGAACTAGTCTAGCAGGGAATGGGATACTATTATGATGGAGCTTTCAGTGCATTTTCACTTTTATGGTGGTGCAAATTTAGACCAGACATATGGTAACACTATAGTGTACTACGAAGAGAAGTATCTCAATTTAAACAGAGAAAATGGGAACTGTAGTTAAAGAGCAGAGCTTTCAGTTGTTTATAAAAAAATATATATATCTTTTGCACATTTTTTAACAGCCCCCTTAGTGAGTAGACTACGTACTTCTTTCAAATACGCGCTGTTCATTCCTAACAGACAAGTGATAATAATCAAAATTGTGATCACAACATAATTACATTCTAACCAACTTACTGGCTACAATTTCTGGAAAATACCTAGCATTTGATTCATCTGAGACTGCACTAAATGCAAAAATGTCCAAGTTAATAATTGGCTAGAGGAATACTGTGAGAAGCATCTCAGTTTGAACAGAGACAATGTGGAACAGCTTTCAGGTGTTTACAACAAAAAACATATCATTTGCTCATTTTTTTAACAGCCCTCCTAGTGATTAGACTATGTACTTTTTCCAAATATGCTCTTACTGTTTATTGCCAAGAGATAAGTGGTAATAATCAGTATTGTGATCATAACACAATAAATGCATTCTAAACAACTTACCAGCTACAATTACATGAAAATACCTAGCATTTGATTCATCTGGAACTGCACTGATACCTGGAACAGGCTCTGCCATCAGTCTCTGAGTTTCCTAAAACAAGAAAATAAATTCAAATTTGACAAATGCAGTTAAATTCATTAATCAGTATTTTTAGCTAAGCAGTTTATCATGGATTAAACTTCCTCAAGCTGAGGAGTTTTCTTTTGTACCTAATTCAATTGAAATCTTGATTTTCTTATTTCAATGCAAATACATCATCAGGTTTTTCTTGTGCATCTCATTTTTTGGCTATTTACTCTAGTGTAAATAGTCAATTACTCAAGTATTAATACTTTTGGGGACTCTTTAAACAAAATAAAACTTATAGTCCTACTGCTTCATTTATTTGAATCTGTCAACTGGACCAAAACAAAAAGCTTCTAATGAGAAAGTCACAAAACCACTTGCAATTTTCATTTTTAAACTATTGTTGGTCATTTTTGTATGGATCATTGGTGAATGATGGTTTGAATTCCTCAATGAACTGGAAGAAGAGACACTAGTGCACCAACTTAATTTTGTCAATGGAGGCAGTCATCAGTCCAAAAACATAGGAACTCAAAATTTGAAGAATCAGCCCAACAATTCAACCTTGTTTACTTCAGTCTAGAGCAAGATCAATACATGTCAACCTAGATCCTGAATAATATAAAGTAAGCACTTTATAGTTTTAGTGTTCTCTTTCAGTTTTTATATATTCCTAGGGCTAAATTTGACACAGTCATGGGGATGAGGTTACACTGTCAGAAAAGCAACTATGATATTTGGAGTGTAGAAAAGGAATCTAATGGTACAATTGCATTTTAATAGCACGTTTCCTTATGGATAGCAGAATCACTAAACTTATACCAAAATATTTAGTAATATTTATCAGTTTCACTCTCCATAAGGAAGACTTAGAAAATGTTGGAAAGTACTAGAAAAGATTCTAAACTACTTAATTAGGTTATATCATTCATAAATATGTTTGCTTCACTTTAGCCCCTATCCCTTTGCCCCTAATGGATAAATATGTAGCCCAGATTATACATTACTCATTGTATTTTCAATAGTACAACTCTTTCCTTTCCAAGGGTGTCAGTGGGGGGACAGTTGCCCCCCCCCCAATCAGCATTAAATTTTATCAGCATTAATGCTGATAAAAATTATAATATATCCCTTGACTATTTGGATATGGACCAATCTTGCCACACTAATAAAAATGCTAGAGATTTGCCCCTGTTTCTTCCTGCTGCTTATTTAATGGTTACTGTTAAATTAATAAGAAGAAAATAGTTGCAATAGCTAAAATATAATGAATGTACGATTTGGCTTACATATTTTTACATTGGGAGAAAGGGTAAAACAAAGTTATTTAGGAATGATATAAAAAACCATTTTAGAATTTTTAAAAGCAGTTTTCAATTTTTTTTTTTTGTGTTTTATAGAGCCTGGAACTACTACAAGATCTACCACTAGATATTAGAGTCTAATTTTGGTTGCCACACATTTGTTAAGTATAAACCTAATTTGAAAACGTTGATCAATCTAGGACACAGGAGCTTATTGTTTTGAACAACATATCCTAATTGGAGAATCAGTCAATCTCTAATAAATTTAATCAGGGACATTTTTAGGGCCCAAAAAAAGAGCATAAAAGAGGAAAAATTCAAGGAAATATTTTTCCTTAAAAAAAAAAAATGATACTCCATGGCATAATATTCAATTGAATTGAATTTATTTATAACCTGTTATAATACATATGAAAAGCAGGGTATAATGTGACTAAAAGAAAATAAAAAAGTTACTATATAAACATTACTATCTAAAACAACAGACTATTGTGAAACCTAAAAGACAATCTGTGCTAAAACTATTAGGTGGCACCTTTGGGGTCAGAAAGTAAGTAAGTAATCAGATTAAAAACATTTCTTGACTACTAAGGTCCCTGTTTCAGCCCTGCAGCGAGTTGCAACAGTAGGGTCTGATCTTTGAGTCCTGTATTACTAAGCTAAGGCCAAATCCACAGCACCACTACAGGACACCCCTTTAGGGTAAAACCTTTTGTGGCAAATTTCAAATAGTCCCACCACTTTGTGGATTCCTCTCCCAATATTTATAAAATTCTGGCTATTTCCATATTGCAGTGTTGATTAGTATTGTGAAACAGAACAATTGTGTTTAAATAAGTTAGGCTGTAGGGGTAACTTCTCCCTAAATTGAAATGTTGAAAGACCAGAAGTTTTCCAAGATTGCCAAACCAAATCAAAATTAACCAAACTAGCCTAGAATAATATTAACTAGGCTATCAGCCAGTCCTATTAGTATATCTAAACCTATATAAATAATATCCAAGATTAGAGGTCAGCTGTCTATGTATAGAAAAGATACTTTTTAATCATGATATCTGTCCAAGATTAGGCATTGGCCAAGTACTATGGGTCTTACCCTAGTGTCATATAGAGGGGGGTGAATTGCCAATAATGCCAACAAGACCATAAGAAAGAGAATAAAACCAGCAATCTAAAAATTTCTTTTTTTTCTGGTATTTCTCTTCCTGGAGAGCTGTTATTCTTAACCTTTACCATGGTAGCCTGGCCTACAAGGTTAATTTTATTACTTCCTTCATAATTTTATTACTTCATACAGTCATAGCTACTTCCTTCAGCTATGACTAAGCACTATATATGGTAAAATTCTAGTTTAGCCACTTTTTACTATCTTGGAAAGGCATTGGGTTAGGAAAAATGAAACTTTCAGAGATGGGTCTATAAATTAAAGTACATCCCAGGAGGGTATATTGCGGAACCTACCTCTACTCCTCTCTCCAGAGGGCAGTGACATTTATGACCTTTAAAAAATTTTGTGTTATGACAGTAACACCTGGCAAAACAG
The DNA here is from genome assembly GCF_032884065.1 of Artemia franciscana. Lineage (NCBI taxonomy): Eukaryota > Metazoa > Arthropoda > Branchiopoda > Anostraca > Artemiidae > Artemia > Artemia franciscana. The sequence goes on from NC_088871.1 coordinate 6,670,107, forward strand.
ATCTTCTGCTTAAATGAAGTACAAGAAAACTGATTTTAGCTTTACAACTTTGCTCAGTCCTAATTTATGAGGTTTCAAGGATCTGCAAATACATTTCCTAAATTTAGAAGAAAAAAAACATTGATATGGCTTAAAATTCTACTCAAATAAGAGGAATTGCATTTTTAGAAGTAAAACCAGAGAAGAAGGAACTTGTAACTGAAAATTATGGTAAAATATAGTTTTGCCAAAATTTCAATAGGTATAATAGACTTGTCAAGAAAGCATATTTCTACAACTCACAAATCAGATGAGGGTTAACATGGAAGCTTGGCAATACCTTCCCCGAGTAGCCTATGTTTTTAGCCCTTGATTCATTACTGAAAGTTTCATTTTCCTAACCTAACCCCTTTCCAAGATAGCAAAAAGTAGCAAAACTAGAATTTTACTGTACATATTTACTGTAACCTTGAAAAAATGAAGCTTTGGATAGCAGTTACCCCACCCCCCCTTCTCAAAAATTTTCTGGCAGCATGATACTCACTTTGGCCTAGCCCAATAGACATTGAAAAGGTTTTTAACCTTTTGATGACAACAGTACCTGTCCAACTGATCCCAATCTAAGGTAGTAATGAGATGCCAACAGGATCAAGGTAAATAAGTCAAAAGACATACATAAAATAGTAAACATTGAGCAGTTCATATTATTGACCAATAAACAAAGTGAACATACCACTAGATGTCATTTGAGAGAACCTTTATCTTCACTTCTTTCCTTGTTTTTCCAGTTTTTCAAAGAAATCCACAAATTTCTTAGAATCTATACATCAACATAGTATATACCCCCCCTCCAAAAAAATGTACACATATATACCAAGAATTGCATTCTAGATTTAAAAACAAGGAAAGAGTGAAGATAAAGGTTCTATTGCTGCAAAAAAATATTAACAATGACTATTGTGCATGTTATGAAGCAAGAATTGTTTTCTTAACACGTCTGCTTATGTGGTGTACTGCCCATGCCTCTATATTGAATGTACATCATACAAGTAGGCTACTACCCATTTTTATATCCAACAAGAATAAGAAATCATATGGCACTTGTGATGAGGTCAGAAGAGCCAAGAGCTCATATGGTATGAGCTCTAGCAAAATTCTAGGAATCAATGGATTGATTTAAAAGGAAAATCAGAAGCTTAATGCTGGCCGGGATTTAAAATAGGAGCTCTGAGACACAAGGTCCTTCTAAATATCAAAATTTATTAAGATCCAATCACCCACTTGTAAGTTAAAAATACCTCATTTTTCCTCTCCCTTCAGCTCCCAAGATGGTCGAATCAGGGAAAACAACTTTATCAAGTCAATTTGTGCAGGTCCCTGACATGCCTACCAATTTTAATTCTCCTAGCATGTCCAGAAGCACCAAACTTGCCAAAGCACTGGACTACCCCCCTAACTCCCCCAAAGAGAGTGGATCCAGTCCAGTCACATCAATCACGTATCTATGGCATTTGTTTGTTCTACCCACCAAGTTTCATCCCAATCTCTCCACTCTAAACATTTTCCAAGATTTCTGGTTTCCCCTCCAACTCCCCCCAATGTCACCAGATCTGATCGGGATTTAAAATAAGAGCTCTCAGCCATGGTTTCCTTCTAAATATCAAATTTCATTAAGATCTGGTCACCAATTCTTAAGTTAAAAATAACTTAATTTTTCTAATTTTTCCAAATTAACACCACCACCCCCACAACTCCCCCAAAGAGAGCAGATTCAGTCCAATTATTTCAATTGTGTATCTATGACTTGTGCTTATTCTTCCCACCAAGTTTCATCCCAATCTCTCCACTCTAAGCATTTTCTAAGATTTCCTGTTTCCCCCTCCAACTCCCCCAATATCATCAGATATGGTTGGGATTCAAAATAAGAGCTCTGAGACATGAGGTCATCCTAAATATCAAATTTCATTAAGATCTGATCACCCATTAGTAGGTTAAAAATACCTCTATTTTTTTCAATTTTTCCTCACCCTCCAACCCCCCAGATGATCAAATCAGCAAAACAACTGTTATCAAGTCAATTTGTGCAGGTCCCTGACATGCCTACCAATTTCATCATCCTAGCATGTGCAGAAGCATCAAACTCGCCAAAGCACTGGAAATCCCCCCCAAAGAGAGCAGATCTGTTCCAATTATGTCAATCATGTATCTAGAACTTGTGCTTGTTTTTCCCGTCAAGTTTCATCCCAATCTCTCCACTCTAAGCATTTTCCTATAGTATTTTTAAGATTTCTGTTTCCCCCTCCAACCCCCTATGTCCCCGTATCTGATTCAAATTGAAAATGGAGCATCTGAGATGTAAGATCCTTCTATATATCAAGTTTCATTAAGACCCAATCAACCATTTGTAAGATAAAGATACCTCAATTTTCACATTTTCAAAGAATTCTGGCTTCCCCCTCCAACTCCCCCAATGTCACCAGATCTGGTCAGGATCTAAAATGAGAGCTTTAAAGCACAAGATCTTTCTAAATATCAAATTTTCGTTAAGATCTGATCACCTATTCATAAGTTACAAATACCTCATTTTTTCTAATTTTTCTGAATTACTCCCCCCCCCCAAACTCCACCAAAGAAAGTAGATCCAGTCTGGTTATATCAATCACATATCTTGGACTTGTGCCTATTCTTCCCACCAAGTTTCATCCTGATCTCTTCACTTTAAGCATTTTCTAAAAATTCTACCCCCCCCCCCCCCAATGACACTGGATCCAGTTGGGATTTAAAATAAGAGACCTGAGTTACAAGGTCCTTTTCAATATAAAATTTCATTAAGATCCAATCACTCCTTCATAAGTTAAAAATACCTCATTTTTTCTAATTTGTCAGAACTAACCCTCCCCCCAACTCCCCCAAAGAGAGCGGATCCATTCTGGTTATGTCAATCACATATCTAGGACTTGTGCTTATTTTTCACACCAAGTTTCATCCCAATCCCTCCACTATAAGCATTTTCCTAGATTTTAGGTCCCCCCCCCATTCTCCCAATGTTACTGGATCCGGATTTAAAATACGAGCTCTGAGACGTGATATCCTTCTAAATATCAAATTTCATAAGATCCAATCACCTGTTTGTAAGTTAAAAATACTTTATTTTTTCTAATTTCCCAAATTAACTGTCCCCCCACTCCACCCCCCCCCCAGATGGTTGAATCAGAGAAATGACTATTTCTAATCTGGTCTGCTTCCTGATATGCCTGCCAAATTTCATCATCCTAGCTTAAATGGAAGTGCCTAAGCTAGCAAAACCAGGACAGACAGACCAACAAAATTTGCAATTGCTATATGTCACTTGGTAAATACCAAGTGCCATAAAAAATATAGAATGAAATTAACTATTTTCAAGTGTCCTAAAAGTGTTTGAATTCAATTTGTGAGAAAAGCCATTATTATAATCAGAAAGAGGATATGTTCACTTCATTCATAGGTCAGTAATGTAAACTGCTCAATATTTGCTAATAAAATTAGCTTAAATAGCATAGTCTATCAGTGAAAAAAAGTCAATGATCAGATTCTAGCTTATGATACCTCTTCACTGCTTAATTATGTTGAGCAGTCACAAACCTTAATTATTCTATTTGGGAGTCCAGCCATTATGGTTATATGGTAGATTGTATTAGTAACTTAATAAAGCTCTCCAGGCTGATTGTTTTCTTAGCATGTCTCCTTATATGGTGGTCTGCCTATACAACTATACTGGGCATATATTATATAAGTACCACTCATTTTTATATCCAAAAAAATACATAATGAAATTGGTGTACTATTTTCAAGGGTCCTAAAAAGGCATAAATTGAATTTGTGGGATAAGTGATTATTATATTTGGGAAGAGCACAAAAAATGGTATCTAGTGGTATGTTCACTTTATTTGCAAGTCAATAATGCAAACTGCTACCCATAAAATAAGCCTAAATAGTGTAGACTATCAGTGAAAAAAAAAATGGACAGGTATTCTTTTCAGAAGAGGTGGAAGTATTAAGTAGAGTGCCCCAGGGAACCATCTTGGGACCAACTTTATTCAACATTTATATTAATAATGCACCAACCACAGTGAAAAATAGAATAAGTATTTATGCTGATGACTCCAAATTAATTGGACCTGTCAATACACCCAATAAGAGAGCCTCTATGCAGAATGACCTGTGGATACTTTCCCATTGGGCAACTTTGTGGAGGCTTGAATTCAATGTAAATAAATGTCAAACAATCCACTTTGGAAAGAAAAATGAGAAATGCCCTTATCATATATCATATGATAATATATGTATATGATATATCATATGATATGATAATAAGATATTATCATATATCATATGATAATAAGATATAATATATCTTATCGTATATTATATCATATGTTTCTTTCTCTTTGAGTTGTAAAACACTTCCATATCCATTCTTCGATTGCTGGTGCTTCTTAACAGTAAACACCTTTTGTTTTCACAATGTTAGAAACTAAGGGCTTTTATTTCACAAATTACTCTTTGAGGGACAATACCAAAAATTTCCCTGATTCTAATAGCACTTCCGATTACATCTTATAGTCATCATACTGATTCAATTACTGGTTCTGATTGATTGTGAGGTATTCTCATATATTTTATCTACACTTAGTCTGAGTTGTAGGGATTTGACGGCACCCTCTTTGTGTTTAATTTACTTTAAAATATCATTTGCTACTTTTTTCTAAATCCATGTTTTCTGTTAATTTGTATTTAACGTCTAATTTTTGGATCTAGAGATAAACTGATTCTTTTATTAGAAAAAATTATGTGCCCAAACTTTGGCTTTTCTTTTCACATTAAATCACACTTTTTTATCCGTTTTAATGTGTGTATGCTTATAAGCATTTAGAAACAGTATCAATCTTGCTTCGAAGCGATTAGAAGAAGAAATACATAAACCATCCATCCTATCAGATTAGAAATATTGAAGTGAAGGAAAAAATAGGCGACGGGGAGAGTAGTTTCTAAGAAATAAAGAAAAAGAGGTAAGAGTCTGAGATTGTGTTGCAGACTGGGCTGTGGAGTCGGACTATGAGTTTTAGCAAACTTTTGCTGAGCGGAGTCAGAGTTGGAGTCTGAATATTGAAAATGGTTGGAGTTGGGGTTGGAGTCGATTATAACTAGTAAAATCTAGTTAAATAAAGCTTTAAAACAGGGCTCTGGACTGGCCAGGATCTATTAATAGGCCCAATAGACCCGGGCCTAGGGGTGCACAATGCTAGGCAGCGCAATAAATTATTACTGAATGATTTTGTCCTAAAAAAACTGGACTGATATCTGCAACTTAGTCCTGTAAAATGACAATTTTAGCCTGATTGGAGCCAAACTACTACCAAAGAAAAATAATAAGATGATCACCCCTCTTAGAACTATATAAAACTTATTTATGTAGTGTCTCCAGGCCCAGATTTACCAATAGGCCCGGGCCTACGGGCAAACAATGCCAGGGGACGTGCTAAATTATCACTGAGTGATTTTTTTTCTTAATATAAACTGGACTGACATGATTTATCGTTAAAGTGGCAGATGTGCTCCGCTGCCGTGCTGGCTATTCACGGAAAAGCGATTTTAAAGCAATAGAGAAATTCCATGGCCGCTTATAGACTTTCAGATGTCTCCCAAGAATGGCAGCTGAGAGATCGATTCACCTCTCTCTCTTTCATTACTTTTGCCTCATCATTTGCGTTTTTTTCGGTGCTTCCACTATTCCCGAATTTTCGGGATTTTCCCCAAAAATCTCGCCAAAACAGAGCAGCAAAAACGCTTGGGCCTAGAAGTTTTAAAGCTCGACCCTAGCTGTAGCGTCGGAGTTTTAGTAAATTTTTGGCTGAATGGAGCCGGAGTCGGTATATTGAAAATGTTGGAGTCGGTTATGACTTATAACTAACTCCACAACTCTGATTGCAGGGAATATTGAGAAACAGGCAGAGATGAAAACTAGCTCAGTGCCAGCAACCCAATTGCAATACGATAAAATAGTGACTAGAACAAATTATCAGAAGAATAATTTAGATTAGCATCGGCTAGAATGGAATTTTAAAATGACAAAGAATGCACGTGGATCAATTTAATGCCACTAAAAATCGACCTTGGAATGACTAGAGATAGCAATACAAGTGGGAAAATTTTAAAATAACTGACAATTAATGGGATTGGAAACCTTAGGAATAAATAAAATTAGTCATTATGCATATTTTTCAATCGGTAATTCCCAGTAATGACAACACAATAAAACAAGTATTAAAATTTCTCTAAAAATGTCTTTGGAAATTTTTGTCTTTAACTTACAAGCCATATTTTAAACTTTAAACCTTTATATTCCCACTTATAGTCTTGGCTTGACCTTCGGCCGAAAGCTGTTATTATTATATAACGCTTCAATATAACGCTTCAAACTGTTATTATTATATCCGCGTCAATAGGAAATAGTGACATCTCTAGAATATAATTACTGGACTCAATCGAATCTAAATGTCGAAATAATTATATTGAGAAATTGGAAATGATCTGTATTTCTCGTGGGTAAAATTTATAGGGATCGTTTTTTTTATTGACGGAATGTAAGATCTCTATTAGAAGGCCAAAAGAAAAAAAAAAAAAAAAAAACTTTAAAAAGAGTGGAATGTCTCAGAGGTGTTCACAATTAGAGCATCACCCCATGAATATTCGTTAATATATGGTATGAAGATCAGAAGAAAATATGCGAAGAGATTGCTTAAAATAGCATTACTTTGTGTCTGTACCAGTGGGGCTGACAATATTTTGGTGGGCCATGGGCAGCTTGTGAGATGTTTCAAACAGGCTAAATTGGCTACTTAGGTCTACTTTTGCAGTATTAGCAGAGTTTTTTAACTAGTTTTCTTATTCATTTAAATTGTCAAAGGTGTTTTCTATAGGGTGTTGGCTTGTGAGATGTTTCAAACAGGCTAAATTGGCTACTTAGGTCTACTTTTGCAGTATCAGCAGAATTTCTAATAAGTTTTCTTATTCATTTAAATTATCAAAGGTGTTTTTTATAAGGTGTTGGCTTGTGAGATGTTTCAGACAGGCTAAATTGGCTACTTAGGTCTACTTTTGTAGTACCAGCAGAATTTCTAATTCTGCACATTCACTTCAAGCAAGAAAAATACTTATCTCTATAGTCAGAATTGCATCCTGAATCCAAAGTTATTGTGCATTTGCATCAGAAAGGAAATTAATATTCACCATATATAGACCTAGCCTATACCAATTCAGGGTATATATTTGCACGTTAGTGAGTATATGTGTATGTATGTGTATATGTGTGTATGTGTATATGTATGTGTGTATGTGTATATGTATGTGTGTATGTATATGTATGTATATGTATGTGTATATATATATATATATATATATATATATATATATATATATATATATATGTATATATGTAAGCCCTATAGATAGGTAGAGTAGCTCCATAGGAGGCTTAGGCCAAGTAGGACCTTGTCCCAGTGGGGCCCATAATAGAAACTGGGAAACCCTCCCCTGGGGGTCATAATTTCAGGTGGAGGAGGAAGAAGGCCCCTTAAATGTACACTCAGCAGGGCCAACTGCCATGTTCACGCGTCAGATGAGTTACAAACCTTCTCCCAGTAATGGGTTAAATTGCATGGTGAAGCAGAACACCATCGTGGGAGGATCCTCTATAGGAGGACAACTGCGGCAGGGCGTAAGATCCAGAAATATGGACAACGGCCTCTGTAAAGGGCTGCCTCGACCCTTTCGGGGTACCTGCAAGACTGGGAAACTTGCAGTCAATTTTTCCCACTTGAGGAGTGGCGCCCCTCGAGGAAATTATAGCCTAGTAAACAACACAGCACTCGTACGGGATTCTGATTATTGGATAATTTTCTGGGCTTGGTTTGTTTTGATGGGCGTTTTCGGGCTGAAAAACCTCTTCCTAGCTAATTTATCTACTATGGGCTGCCTCCCCGTAGTAGCATAATATTTGTAGGCATGAATATATAATGAGTCGGAGGTAATAGGCTTGGGACTGTCTGTGCAGGATTTCGACTCTTGTTGATAGAAGAGCATCGCCAAGTGCTGAAAACCATGTTGTGACCAAGATGGGCCCAGGATTGCACAAAGCCTCCAACTTACTGGAGGTCCCAGGGACTTCTTGCTGTCCGGTTCTAAGCCGGCTTAAGCGCTTCGGTGTAGACTTGAGAAGATATGTTGGTCCCCATCCTGCACTGGTATCCGGGATCACTGCTTTTCTTGAGGCCAAAATAATTTCAAAGATTTAAAGAACATGAAAATTGGAACTTGGAATGTTACGACGTTAAAAAATGACTATCGCATCGACATTTTGACTGACGAATTCAGACGGTTTGAACTGGATTTATTAGGAGTTTCAGAAACTCATATCCCAGGGGTAGGAAGCATGAAATTAGGTGACATAGAATTTGTTTACTCAGGAAGGAAGGATGGGGTACATAGACAGGGAGTAGGGCTCATGATGAATAAGGAAGCTGCTAAGTCTTGTTTAGGCTGGGAAGGTATTAATAATAGAATACTAATTGCTCATTTTATGACTAAAAAGTTTAGGGTATCAGTTATAGTAGTATATGCCCCCATTGAACCAACTGATGGAGATACTAGTGACTCGAATGAATTTTACTTACAGTTACAGGAGCAAATAGACAGGGTACCAGGTAGAAATATGGTGTTTTTGCTAGGAGATTTTAATGCCCAGGTTGGTAGAAATAGGGATAGATGGTATCCTAGCCTAGGTAATTTTGGTGTAGGAAAAGAAAACAGTAATGGCTATAGGCTTTTGCAATTTTGTAGGTATAACAACCTAGTTATAACCAATACGGTGTTTGGTCACAAAATGGCCCATAAGTTGACATGGTATTCACGTGATGGTAAGACAGCAAACCTTATTGATTATGTTATTGTAAACAGAAGACTAGCAGGATCAATACAAGATACTAGGGTGTATAGGAGTGCTGTTATTGATGTTAAAAGTAAGGATCACCATCTAGTAGTGTCTAAGGTTAATTTAAAGCTGAAATTTCGGAAGAGTAACTCCCTCCCGGGAAGTTATGATGTTGGTAGACTTCAGGATGAAAATTTGAGAAAAAAATTCCAGGAACAGTTGAGTACTAAACTTGAGGGTTTAAAATTTGATAATGTGGAAGATGGATGGAATAATTTCAGAAAAACAATTTGTGAAGTTGCTGATGGTGTCCTAGGGAAGAGTACTAAGACAGCAACTAGGAATATTAGTGAAAAAGCTTTAGGTTTAATAGAGAGTAGAAGGGGTTTGTATAAGAATTATCTGAGCGATAGGTCGTATGAAAACAAAAGGAATGTAAAGAAAGTGGAGAAAGCATTAAAATATGAACTAAGGACTCGAGGGTTTAAAATATGAACTTGAGGGTTTAAAATTTGATAATGTGGAAGATGGATGGAATAATTTCAGAAAAACAATTTGTGAAGTTGCTGATGGTGTCCTAGGGAAGAGTGCTAAGACAGCAACTAGGAATATTAGTGAAAAAGCTTTAGGTTTAATAGAGAGTAGAAGGGGTTTGTATAAGAATTATCTGAGCGATAGGTCGTATGAAAACAAAAGGAATGTAAAGAAAGTGGAGAAAGCATTAAAATATGAACTAAGGAGATGTGAAATGGAGGCGATGGATAAAATTGCTGAGGATCTGGAAGATGCGGCTAGACGGCATAATAGTAAAATATTATACTGGCATGTTAATAAATTGAAAGGGAGTAGCCGATCCAGACTAGTCCCAGTTAAAGATAGAAATGGGGTCACAATTAGTGATAAGGAAAAAGTTAAAGAAAGATGGGTGGAACATTTTGAGAATGTGCTAAACCGAGATACAGTTGCAGGAAAAGATATAGATGAAAATGAAAAAGTTTGTGATACCTTGGATGTGAAGGAAGATTTGTTTAGTGAGGAAGAATTAGCAACAGTACTAGAAGGATTAAAAAAATAATAAGGCCCCAGGTGCTGATAGTATGATTAATGAGTTCCTTAAATATGGTGGCTCTGAGGTTAGGAATAAGCTACTGAAGATTATGAACATGATTTTTGAAAAAGGGGAAGTACCCAATGATTTTAGGAAAACCTTAATTAAACCACTGTATAAGAAAGGTGACAAGAGTGAATGTCGGAATTATCGAGGCATTAGTCTGGTCTCTGTAGGTAGCAAATTACTGAGTAATATGATACTTATTGGACTGAGAGATGCTGTAGACAAAGTTTTAAGGGAAGAACAATGCGGTTTTAGAAAAGGTAGAGGATGTGTTGACCATGTTTTCACTCTTAGGTTAATAATTGAGAAGTCCCTTCGTTGTCAAACACCTTTGGTCCTTAGTTTTATTGATTATGAGCAAGCTTTCGATTCTGTTGATAGAACAGCGTTAACAAAGGTCTTATCATTATATGGTATACCAGAAAAATACATTAAAGTGATTTGCGCTATGTACGAGAATAATACTGCTGCGGTTAAGGTAGGAAATGAGGTTAGCAACTGGTTTTGTATTAAATCAGGAGTTAAGCAGGGTTGTGTTCTATCCCCCTTTATATGGATCATTTTGATGGACTTTGTCTTAAGGAGCACAGGAAAGGCAATTGGAGACCATGGAATCAAATGGGGAGGAAGAACGCTCCTGGACTTAGATTATGCTGATGATTTAAGCATATTAGATGAAAGTGTGAGCAAAATGAATGAATTTTTAGAGGTTTTACGAGTTCAGGGTGCTAGAATAGGCTTGAAAATTAATGTTAAGAAGACTAAGTCACTACGGTTAGGAATAAGTGAAGATGAACAGGTGACCTTAGGTAACGAAAAGATTGATCAGGTAGGGAGCTTCAGTTACCTTGGTAGTATTATTAGTAAAGATGGTGGGAGCAGTGAAGATGTTAAAAGTAGAATAGCTAAAGCTCAGGGTGTTTTTTCACAGTTAAAAAAAGTTTGGAAGAATAGAAAGATAAGCCTACAAACCAAGATTAGAATATTGGAAGCTACAGTGATGACAGTGGTCAAATATGGCTCTGAAGCATGGACACTCCGAAAAGCAGATGAAAATTTACTAGATGTTTTCCAGAGAAATTGCCTATGGATTGTTCTGGGTACCCGGCTGTCTGACCATATTTCAAACAGTAGGTTGTACGAAAAGTGTGGTTCAATCCTGCTTTCTGGGGCTATAATGAAAGAAAGGTTGAGATGGCTAGGCCACGTTCTACGGATGAAGGATGACAGATTACCGAAGATTGTCCTTTTTGGCCAACTGTCTGGGGCTACACGGAAAGCAGGTCGTCCTTGTCTGGGTTGGGAGGATGTCATAAATAAGGATTTAAAGGAAATGGGAACTTCTTGGGAGGGTGTAAAGAGGGAGGCTTTAAATAGATTAGGTTGGAGGAGGAGCGTGCGTAGCTGTGTTGGCCTCAGGCGGCTTGGTGCTGCAGAGAGTTATTAGTAGTAGTAGTAGTAGTAGTATATGTTAGGGATGGATGGATCAAGACAGACTATTATCTTGTCTGAAGCAGAGTGAGACTTGGGGGTCATAGTCAATAAAGAATTAAAATTCACTATACACACACAGACAGCTGTAGCCAAAGCACTCCAAACCCTTGACATTATAAAAAGAAAAATCAATAGTCAACCCAGCTCTAAATGGGTACCTGGAGAAATCTGGGGAAGGTAAACAGGAAAGGTGTGCGAAAGCACAGGATGGCTGGCCCCTAACCCCCCATTGCACTTCCTGGCTGAAGGGCCAAGAAACGGAGATCAGCACTGCCAGTACAGACTGTAAAGTCTTATGCCGTATCCTTTACCTTTTTTACCTTTATTAGTAGGTCACCTATGGTGATGACTAAATTATATGAGGCATTGGTCACGCCTAATTTGGAGTTTGGCATGTGTGTTGCTAGCACCAAAGGTGACCAGCAGAAGTTAGAAACTGTTCAGAGACAGGCTACAAAGGCAATTGAGGGATGCAAATACTTAAACTACTCATCCTGTCTGAAGAGGCTGAAACTCCCCACTCTTGTCTACAGACATAAAAGGGGTGATATTATTATGACACATAAGCTCCTGAATTATGACTCTCCATTAAATAAGCTATTTCAACTTGACCAGTCTGCCAGAACTAGGGGGCAAAGTCAGAAACTACATCAGAAGAGAGCTACTACTGGACTACACAATAACTTTTTCACTTACAGAATAGTGAGTTTGTAGAACTCTCTCACCAAGGAAGCAGTCACTACCCCCAATACTGCTGCCTTTAAAAGAGCCATTGATGGAGAATGGTTATCAAAGCCATGGCAATCTGAGTGGGATGCCATTGAGACATCCAACCATCATCATCATTACCAGCAATTCTACAGGATTTAATCCTTATTTTGATGGACAATGTGATTTAAGGTATTTTAAGGTAAAAAAGTCAATGATCAGGGTCCTAGCAATTGATACTCATTCACTGCTAAAATAATGCTGATCAATCATAAACTTTAATTATTCCCTTTGGAAGTCCAGCCATTATGGTTGTATTTGCAACCTAATAAATCTCTCTAGGCTAACAGTTTTCTTAACATGTCTCCTTATGTGATGGACTGCTCATATTTAACTCCTTTCAATGGAATACTAGGTATGCCTAATTCATTTAAACAGGATCAATAAAATATGGAAAAAGGCCTGCCAGGCATACATCATACAAGTGCCACCAATTTTTATTAAAAAAAAAATAGAATGACATTACTATTTTCATGGTTCCTGTAAGGGCTTAAATTGAATTTGTGACAAAAGTGACTATTATTTTTTGAAAGAGCAAAAGAATTCCATCTAGTGGTATTTTAGTTACATTTGTAGGACAATAATGTAAACTACTCAATAGCCTATTTATCCATAAAATTAGCCTAAATAGCAAATGCTAGCGGTGAATAAAGTAAATTATCAGAATCCTAAAATATGATACTCAGTCACTGCTAAAACTATGTTGAGTAATCACAAACCTTAATTATTCTCTTTGGAAGTCCAGCCATTATGGTTATATGGCGGATTATATTTGTAACCTAACAAATCTCTCTCCACTGCAGTTTTGTTTCATAACAAAATAGTAAGAGGTAAAAACAAAATATTTACAAAATATAATGCGTTAATTGTTTAAAAAGAAATTTTCTTCTGATGTTTGATATTTTATAATATTAAATCACATTTAATTGAATATATTGTCAATAAATACGTATTTTTTCTTGCTGATAAATGCATACTTGCCGAAGACGGTGAAATTGAAAACATGCAAACCGATAACGTAAAACCATAAACAAATGACTAGACACTGCTAAACACGGAGGCTGGGAAAGATTTACTTGAAGAAATCTTTTTCATACTTGGTATATCAAAGGAAAAATAGGTGGCAATAATTTTTTTTCTCTTATCAGAAAATTGTTTCACTGTCCAGCATGTCTTATTATGTTAGCGGTGATTACTTAGCTACAAAAAAAAAGAGAGAGAGAAAGAAGAAAAGAAAAGAACTGTCTTCCTAATCCAGCAATCAAGATAAATGAGCATGTGAATGATGTCTTAACCTTACTCATCTATCCGATTACCCAGCACAAAACAGCATAACCAAACCATCAACCAAATCGAAATAGTCAACCAAACTGTCAGTCGCTAAGTGTGGAGGCCATTTCTCTTAAGTGCCTGTGCTAGACAGCTAATACACCAAATACCTAGACTGCAATCCTGAATTCTAACCTGCCTTGGCACATTGATAGAAAGATATTTAAGGCATCTATTGATATCTTAAAAAGAGACAAATTAACTAGTGATCACTAAAACACCATGACAATAGACCAAGACAATTGAAAAGGGGTTGATTCATCAAATGATTTGGAATGTGCAGAAGAGAGTGGGAGTGAGTTGGAAGAACATTATTGGTACCGGCCGGTCGATAGGCCTTAAAGTGCTGGGTATAGGCAGGTTAAGTACCCCGCACTTCCCACAGCCCATCAATAGAATTAAGGATTGGGATAACTGGCTATTAAGTTACAGAAAGACTTCTTCATTTCCACAGACCTACTTACAGACGAAGATGAAGGATTATCTGAAGATACTTTCTGGGGAGTCAAAGGGGTGAAAGGACTAACTGGTAGTTCATATATCCTGTATACAAACTTCGGGGCTGGACCCGGAAATCACGACATTGCCAGGAGGCTACACCATGTAAGGAACTAAAAACAATTAACAAGACAATTAAAATGAAAAAAAAATATAAAACTATTATTACTAGCAACTCACTGCAGACTAATCCACACCAGGCCTAACAAGCTGTGCACGCTTCTCATCTATCCTAATCTATTCAGAGTTCTCCTTTTTACATTCTCCTAGGAAGTTCAACTTCTCGTAAATCCTTCCTTACTATCTCTTCCCACCTAAATACAATTTTCAGAATTCTTTTTCCTTTTGCATTAAGGAAAACACACAGTGGTAATACTAGACTTGAATGCTAAAGATAAGATACGAAACTAGTTATACATAATATGTAAATCATTTCTATTGAACATCTGAAATAGCTGCGTTTTTGACCACCGTTCAGTGAAGCAGTTGAACTGACAACGTTGGACGTTTAAGTGCTTAATTTTTGTTTTTTAGTGCACGATGGACCTTGAGGCATACCATAAAAAGGTATTGTTCATAAGAAAATGTCCCCCTGAAGGTTTTTGTCTCGAAAACAAAAGAAAGAAGAACTATTGGTGATCTACAAAAACTTGAAATCCACATTAGCTTGTACCGATTGGAACTAGGATTATGAAGAAACCGACTCAGACGCAATGGCTGATATTTTGTTCAAGAAAGCTAGGAAGGCATATTACCATAAACAGTTTTCAGAAGCAGAAGGATCACCAAAGAAGGCAAGAACCCTAATAAATGGATACCTGAATAAAAAAAATTTGAACACGTTCTATGAGACCAGGATGAAGCCAGCTGAAACTCTTTCAGTACTGTAACAACACGCTCAACGATTTTTCGGCATGTATTGGAGAGGCAACTGTAGAGGAAGCTTACTACCAGTCGACTATTATTACAGAAGATTACAAAAAATATATTACATTCGCTATCTATCTCCTCCTATATTTCTATCACCAGTCACTGAAGACGAACTCCTGAAGGTTATGCATGCCAAGTAAACAGTCAATCCGAAGGTTCAGATGAGTCTTCAAGCTACCTCATTGAAATCTGTCTTAATATTTTATTCTGTAATGGGTTGATGGGAGCCGAACCAACAAGTGAAAAAAAACTTAGCCATTAGATATTAAAGACATCATTAGACAACCCCAACAGGCAATTATGGACTATGAAAGATCTAAGCCGAACTGGCCAGCCGTGACAAAAACAAAGAGAGAGAAAAATCTCAAGATGAAGAAAATAAACGGGACTATGGCCAGTAGAAGGAAAGGACAAACTAAAACGACGCGAATATTCCGCTTGGATAAAACAAAGCGTCTTCAAAGCTAAAAAACAAAGATAAAATCTAACATAACCTAAGAATAAAGAAAATATAAAAAAACAATAACTATATATAAAATTGTTGCTACTGTAATTGAGCACCATGGAAGCAACTGGATAAAATAAAATTATTTTATTGCAAAATAATCATCTTGCTTTCTTCCACTGCTGTAATTCTCCAAGGTCTTGAATTAATCTAGTCCCCTTAAATTCTCATGTTCTGAAGAACAGAAAAACAAACAATAAAACATGTGAAACGAAATATGGATAAGTGAGCTAAGCTTGTCAATATAAAAATACTATGTAAAAGAGGACAAAAAATTAAGATAATGTACGAAAATAGTCTAAAATGCTTCAAGACCAATAACATCATTTTATTCAATCAACGCAACATTTGAACTATTTACTAATTCGAACAGCACTGGACAAACAAATAAGTATTATACAATTATACAAATTTCTAAGCGACTAGAGCATGAAGAACTTCATGGCAATTTGAATTAGTGGAATTCCAATTCGACTATAGTGCCAGCATGGTTAGTAGTTTTTATACTGTGTGAATTTTCAAAATTTATACTGTGTGAATTTTCAAAATAAATCTCGTAATTCAACTATTTTACATTAAAACGAATTTAATATGCAGCCCTCTATTTTTGCTATTTGGATTGGACGGTTATTTTTAAAATCAAACAAGTCCAAAAGTTATCTAACGAAATTTGGATCTAAACGGTAAAATGAGCGTAGTGAAACCAGGCTCGGTTAGTGCGGACTGCACCTGATTTTAACTCTTTTCAATATTTCCCAAAGTTGTAACGCTACTTCAAACAAACCATATGCTTTTTTTATAATTAAACTAAACAATAATTGTATGCTCGTATATGTTTATTTATCAGCATTTTTTCTCGAAACTGAATTATAGAAAATGGTCAAACTATCATTTTGCGAAGTGAGGAAACGATCTAGATAGGTCACGACTTTTGAGGAAATTGATTCAGGGCCTTAATTTTGAAAAAAAAAGATTTTTTATATGAATGACGTCATAAATATTTTATATTTGTGTGCTGTTATCTACATCACGAATATTTTAAATATGTATACTTGCAAAGTATTTTAAGAAACACACAACAATTTGATTTTTTTTTAAAGTATTGAATAATTCGTCGGTATGAATATACAAAAAGGTTTGTTGAATTAAGTAAATGAGAATTGTCGTGCAAAAGAAATATAGGTCAATAGAAATAGAAATATATAGAAATAGAATATATATAGATATATATCAATAGAAATATATAGTCAATGTGCAATAGGTCACGACTTTTGAGGAAATTGGTTTAGAGCCGTAATTTTGAAAAAAAAAAGATTTTTTATATGAATGACGTCATAAATATTTTATATTTGTGTACTATTATCTACATCACATACTATATCACAAATATTTTAAATATGTATGCTTGCAAAGTATTTTAAGAAACACACAACAATCCTGATCATATCATTAGCAAACTTGAAGATGTCCTGCTTTGTTTAACCCCATCTAGGTTGCCAAAACGGACAAATTTTCGACAACCTATCATCCTTCAAAGTGATACGTAGCCTACCCATCTTAACCTTTCCCAAGCAAGAGTCTTAGGGATCAAACCACATTTTTCGCCGAGCTTGTGGTTTGATATTCACAAACTCAAACGAGTACCTTAAACAATCCTTAGACCCCAACTTACTACCCCTAAAAAAAGTACAAGAATTTCTCATTCACTGAGACAGCAATCAAATTGGAATATCACTAATTGTGCAAGATCATACGATGGTGAGTTCTTGCTAGAAAGCACAAGTTAAACAGAAACTGAGGTCAGGAAAGTAAGCCACACATTTAATGGAATTTTAAAAAAGGAAAAAAAAAACCAGCAATAGGAATTTTTTGACAATATGTTACAAAATCCTTTTTTCTGTTGTAAATGAGACAAATTGCAAATTCTTAAGATTGCTGTTTCTGTTCTTAGAAGGAGCACGCCTTAACTTAGCCACAGAAAATCTCCTTTCAATACACAGCCAATCAAATGTAGACAATCGAGGCATGTGTCGTGAATTTCAGATTATTTACCCCTCTTCTTTCTGGGTTGAGTTGACAATGTCCCCATCTTTAGTTCGTTCTTCCTTTGTCACAATCAATTTTTAAGCTTCTTCTTTGGACAATGCTACTGTGGCTAATGATTAAAAACTGAAACAGATGTTGCCGTACTAAATAGTTGCTGTTGTGTCAGAGAGTTTACATAAAATACAAAAACTTAAATTCGGCATTTTTCTTCTTCTTCTTTTAAAACTGGACATTCATATTAAAAAAAATTTGAAATTTGGCTCAATTTTTTACATATTAATTCGAAGTTTTATATTAATGAAGTCAGATAATAGTTAACTTGAAGTTCCCCCTTTCGAGAGTGACTCCATTCAAAATTTTCTAAGAATGAGACAGAAAAAAGCCTATTGACAATATTCTTATGAGTAGACCCAGGTATGTGCGCGACACTTTTTTTTTGGGTATGGTGGTTATTAGACCAATTGTGAACAAGTAATTTGTTGATAACTTGAATAAGAAATGCGGAATAATTAAAAAAAAACTAAAATTTTCGGGGGAGTGGGTTCAAGCCCCCCTCTTATATACGTCCCTCTATAGATACTTGCATTTAAATTAATGTTTTAAAATTACAATTGTTCAATCATTATTAATAAATCGAGACTTAATTTTCTTTTTCATAGATACTTAAAAAAAATTTGAGCTTTGTTCCAAGAGCTTTGTAGCGACAAGCAACTTGCTTTAGGCTGTATGTACAAATAAGCATCACATATATCTAAAACTATCAATTGCAAATAAATCAGTCTTCAAATCTCAGCTAAAGGAAGGCAAAACTTCCCACAAATATGTAAATTTAAATACTTTCATTAATAACGAAGTTTTGATAATCTGGAATTAAAAAAAACAAAAAAAAAAAACAAATCTCATAAAATTCAAAATACGGCACCGAAAAATAGCCAAAATACAATACAATTTACAGCTGAATCTTTATACAAACAGTTATTTGCGCCATGAAAAAGAGAAATAAAAAGAAAAAAAACATAACTGTAAAATATAGTTATATTTTTTTTTACAGACAAAAAATCGGCAACATTTGAATGACGCCTTTACCAAAAAGTAATTGAAACTCAGCTTAAGCTCAGTAGCCGAATTTAGGCTTAGTAATTAACAATATCAATGAAATAGTCAATCAAATGCTATTACAAACAAACATCATCAATAATAAACATCATTTTGAGCATCCTCGGAAACTACAAAAAGAAAAGCTGATCAACAGCACATAAAAACCCGAAAGTCCGAGGCCATTTGTATAACATAATATTCGACAGGATCTATAAATATAACTAGCTATCGTTGCACATTGACTTAATTTAGACACTTATGCAAAACTGTTAAAGAGTCTCAAACTAGTTTATATTATAGAAGAAGCCACTTTGGAAACAGTGTTTCGCGATACTCGATAAAAAAGATGTCATCAAGTGGACGAATATTCGGTTTACTTCTGTTTCAGATCAGCGATAAAAGATATTTTTGGCTAGATTTCATATAAAGTAAACAGTCTTTATTTTGATAAGTTTTCTATGGAGATTATAGAGAATTTCACTTGCAATCCTACTTTCAAAGACTATGATGAGGTTGAGATGGCTAGGGCACGTTCTCCGGATGAAGGATAACAGATTGCCAAAGACTGTCCTTTTCGGCTAACCGTCTACGGCTAAACGGAAATC
Organism: Artemia franciscana; assembly: GCF_032884065.1. Lineage (NCBI taxonomy): Eukaryota > Metazoa > Arthropoda > Branchiopoda > Anostraca > Artemiidae > Artemia > Artemia franciscana. The sequence continues at coordinate 6,689,441 of NC_088871.1, forward strand.
AGGTCATCCGCAGTTGGGGTGGGAGGATGTCGTAAAGAAAGATCTAAGGGAAATAGAAACTTCCTGGGAGGGTGTAAAAAGGGAGGCTTTGGATGGATTAAGATGGACGAAGAGTGTGCGTAGCTGTTTCGACCTCAGGCGGCTTGGAGCTGCGGTGAGTTGTTAGTAGTAGTAGCAGTAATCAGGTTTATCAGATGGAATTTAAAGTTAAGTGGTTCAGTGCTTTAATTGGCCAAAAATAGCCATAATTCGGTCGTAGGTTAGACTATTCTTAATATTGTATTACTGTCAGGAAACGAAAGAAATTACTGATAAGTTAAAACACACTGGCCAAAAATAGCCATAATTCGGTCGTATGTTAGACTATTCTTAATACTATTCTTTAACTGGCCAAAAATAGCCATAATTCGGTCGTATGTTAGACTATTCTTAATATTGCACTACTGTCAGGAAACGAAAGAAATTACTGATAAGTTAAAACACACTGATAAATCGCTGTTTCAGTACGTAAAATAGGTCTTGAAAAAACTGGCCGCAGAAAATCAAAAGACTTGATTTTAATAGACTGTTGCTAACAGCTGTAAAGTAGCCCGACTTTGGCAAAGAATGTATCCAGGATTTTTTGGGGGGAGGGGGAGTCTTCAAATATTTTTTTACATTCATTTTGCTGCGTTTCTACGGATCGGGCAAACATTTCGAGGGGGTCGAGGTTGAAAATCGCTTGGGGCAGAAAAATGAAGACTGAGAAATGAGTTTTATTAACAATTATTAGGGGCTCAATGAAGGCATTTTTGATATCTATATCTTGTTTTCACTATACCTACACCCCCAACACCCCCTTAAAAACTTAGTTGAGTTCTTTTAAGTCTCCAAAAACTAATGCTAACGTAAAAATTACCGATGCGGATTTTGCGCTAAAGGTCATGTATTTATGGGCGTTAATTTCCGGGGAAATTTCGACAGACGTCTTTAACCTTTTTAGGGAGGTAATAAAATGTTTTATATATTATTTATGGATTTTATTAATAAATCCTTACTTCCTTAAAACCAATTTTCCAACTTGTAAACGAAAAACTATACAAAACACACAAAAATTTGTCTACATGTATTTTTGCTTCTTTTGTACGAGTTAGACACAAAATTCAAAAGAGGGAGGAGGAGGTTCAAACCAGGTACCCCTGGATACGGTCCTGGGCATTGGTAATTCTCCTTTTCAAATCTGGCACCAGTTTACCCTTTTTTAAGTTTCTCATACTTTATGTCCACACTAAAGTGATGAAATATTCGAAACCAGACCGTCGAGGCAATACAATGCAACGATAAATATAGAAGAGAAGTTAGAAACTAGACTTCTTTCCTATTAGAAAGAAACGATAAAGAGTAATATCTTTCCAGTCTATGTGACCATTTTCACAGGCAGGGAGTAATTACTTTTCATAGTATAGAATAGTAAAGATAGTATAGATATTATAGAATAAACATAGAAGAGCAGTTAGAAAATAGACTTCTTTCCTATTAGAAAAAAAGAAAATAGTAATATCTTTCCAGTCTATGCGACCATTTTCACAATCAGGGAGTAATTATTTTTGATAGTACAGAATAGTAAAGATAGTATAGATATTATAGAATAAACATAGAAGAGCAGTTAGAAAATAGACTTCTTTCCTATTAGAAAAAAAAGAAGAAAATAGTAATATCTTTCCAGTCTATGCGACCATTTTCACAGGCAGGGAGTAATTACTGGTTAATAACAATGTTTAGCAAGTAATGGGCAGTAAGTTAGCTGGATATTGACGTCCTGAGTTCAAAGACCCGAATTAACTATTAAAAAAAAAAAAATGTTTTAATGTCTTTCTGGGAATTTACCACTCTTAGAGGCTGGGATGCCGAATCAGCATGTCTGAGCTTAGAATGGCTCTGCAGTCTTTTTGACAAGTATGATTTGAAGCTCAACAGATGACATCTGCTTTGATGTAAACTATTGGCATGCAGATTTGTTACACTATATTCTATGACTCACACTTTTCCCAAACATTCATTCTCAGTAGGAACAAGTCAGGTGTGACGAGGGCTGAAAAATTACTAGAGAGCATGGAATTTCATTTTTTCTTATGATTTAGCATTGAAGAACAATTTACAAGATTTCCTAACTTAATTGGTGTGATTCTTGCATTTGAAAGTTTTTAGCCTTTTCGAAAGTAAGCTGCAACATGCAAAAGCTGTTTATTGAAAATTTTGCGCGGTATGTTATCTACTATGTGCTGTTTAGCACATAGCCCCAAATAGCCCCGAAATAGCCCCAAAGCTCAAAATTCACACTTATATTGTTAATTGAAAATATTAGTCACTGATTTATTTATAGCAATCACTGGGCAGAAAGTTAGCTGGACATAGACATATTGAATTCAGTTTTGAATTAATTATTACAACAAAATTAACAGCAAAAAAGACAGCTTAGTCAAGAAGAGATAAAATGATCTCTTGCCTAAACGAAATTTTTAATGAAAAAACCCATTCCGTTAAATAAACTTTTCTACCATCGGTTATATTATTATAGTTATATTATTAAATAATATATTTATATTATAGTTATATTATTAAATATAACTTATCTAACATAAAAGTTTGTCTAACTTTTTTAAAACATCGGAAAAACTATAGGTCTTGACTGCTTGCAGAGTTTTCAGGAAGATGAAGGTTTTTCATAAGGTTGTGGATTGAATACGAAGATATGTAGTTTTAGCACCATAATTAATCCACAAAGGGGTTCTTACTGATCAGTCTTAGGAATAAATTCAGTTCTTCAGAAATAATGTTTGCACTTTAAAACCGTTGTGAAATTTCAGCCTACAGAAGAAACATCACTTTTTAAACTCAAAAAGCTAGAAAACCTATTCGCTCTGAATACTCTTCTCTTCAGGTGTATGCATCAAAGGCTTTAGGGGATACCCACATCCTCTGGGAGGAGAGTTACCCCTAAGTCAGGTCGGCTTTTAAAAGAATTATTTTGCTTTCTATAGGACAGAGGTTCTTGTTTGCTTATTTGGGATCTATTCTAATTTTTACGGAATGTCTGTGTTAATGTTAAGCTAGCTGGGGTTAATATGATAGGTTGCTACAAATCAGATACAGCACAATTTATTCAGTGCGTCAATTTGCGTTTTTTGGAGGGGGATACAAGGTATTTTTAAAGTGTAGGGGGAGGGGGGCAAATTTGTCCTTTTTTATTATGTCAACGAAAACACCAAAACAAGGTATTTTCTTTACAAATACCCCAAAAAAGTATTGTCAAACACATGGGAGAGGGGCAGAAAACCTGAAGGGGGTCACTCCCCGCCACCCCCCCATTGACGCCACTGAATTTGAAAGTGAGCTTACTGGAACCCTTCTACTCGTAACTTGCAATCTTTAAATGTAGCATTCTCAAAATACAATAACAATCATGAGATTACAGAGCTTACAAAACTGTATATTTAGAGGGCAAGTCCTAACAGTAAAACAAAATAATCCTTCCACCAGATGGTCGCCTGTGCCCAAAACAACAAAAATGGACTAGTGGCACATCTAATCCAAGATTGTTCGCTGAATTACATTTTAACGCTATAGTGAGTTCAAAGGGTCACTATTTTCCATCCTACGTCGCTCATGGATTCTCAGTGTCACCAGATGTTTAGTATAAGAAGGCACAGTCATTGAAGCAAGAATGCACCCAAGACAACATTTTTCAATCAAGAATGCACTAAATGCGCCATTAAAAAAAAGAAGAAGAAGAAAATACACTGATTTGAAGACACAGACAAAAGATACCTGATAGTCCAACGAGCTTATTTTTCAACGTTAAAAAGGGGTGTCGGGTATTAGACGCGCCTAGTAGCTATTTCTAATGATGGTGATGTGTGTTGGAAGACAAGGTTGCTCTGTTTATTGAGCGACGAACTAATTCAGTTGAATAATTTATTAAAGATGAGGAGAATCGTAAGGTAATATTATAGATAGTCACAAGAAAATGTATGATTATCTCGTTAATTATATTTAGTTTTCTTAAATTTCCTTCGTAAAAATCAAATTTTCCCAATAGGCTTATTTTGACCAGACAAAACTTGCAAAAATGGTTTTTTAGAAGAAACTGAAGAGGCAAGCAAAAGCACCAAAATTATTAGCAACCAAAAATTGCTCGGTTGGACATCTATATTATATATCTTTTGTTTGTGTTTGAAGAACCCCATGTACAATCACACCAAAAAAAACAACTCAAACCCAGCAAATCTGCCTCATGTGGCACCGCTGGTGAATATTACGAAAAATTCACATACCTCATGTAACAGCTTTGAATATAAGATAGATTTTGTTGGAGCGCATTAGGATACAGGATAATTTCTAGCTAGTACTATAAAAGGTCTCAACTATTTTGTATATCTGTCAAGAAAAATTCTACATATAACGCTGTATAGCGTAATGCCAGGCCGAGTTCTAAAACTATTCAAAGTTATAGTTTCCAAGGTGCTCAAAATAACTCACAATTTAAGACTATTTAAAATCAAACTAAACAAACTTAAATACCCGAATAGCACTAAGAATTCAAAGCAAAAAAAAAAAAAAAAAAAAAACACATAATAATTTTAGACATCCCTTGCACACAACCGATGGCACATTTTGTACGCACTTACGCAATAATGATTCCTCCAGAAAGCTGAGATCACAAGTCACCGCACTGTTGAACCAAAATCAAGGTGGTAATTTTGCACTGGATATATGAGGAAAATGGCGTAAACTGCAATTTAGCTTGTGCAAAAATGACGCAGAGGTGTCAAGTCTATGAATAAAGATACGATAACAATAAACAAAAAAGGCCAAAGAAGTTGACCGATTTTCACCTAAAAATAAAGAAATTGATTTATTGTAATCAATTTATGCAGCTTTTCATTGCCAATCCAATTTATATTCTGGAATCAGCAAATAAATTACTAAATAAATTGCGATTATCAATTTCATATAACTTAAAGTAGTTCTATTCATGCGGAAAGTTCAAATGTATTCAAAATACTAGCCCTCGAAGAGACGGTCAGTCTGCCCCAGCACATGGGGTAGCGGCGAGATACTCGTAGTGCTTCAGAGAGTTATAGGCACAAATAGTAGTCTACTACTATTGATTTCAGTCACCGCTCAGCAACTGGCCGTCCTCCCAAGTGTCTGACCATAACGGTAACCTAACTCATAATAACTACCAAAATCACACCCAGAGATCAATCCCAGGAGTTGACTATATCGCAAGAAAAGATCCCTTGAGAAACAGCCTGCAGTGGGAGAAAGAAAGTGTAACCGGTGGAAGGTGGAAAGAAGAACCGGCGGGGGACCGGGCCTGAGAATCAAATCCCGCTTGCCGCTAATGGCTGCGGAAGACGGGATCCCTCCCCTCTCTATTCAAGGACAAGTGATGCCTGAAAATGCCAGTCTGAACCTGGTATGAGAATCTACGAGCCCTCTAAAATAGGAATGTCAAACTCCGTTTGTTGAAGTACCCAATTCATTTGAAAAATCAATTCATCCCTTGGCTAGAATTCTATCGAACGTTTACTTTGTGGAAAAGGTACATAATGAGCTAAGAGCTCATGTGGCACTTGTGACGAGGCCGGAAGAGCCAAGAGCTCATATGGTATGAGCTCTAGCAATATTCTAAGAATCAATAGATTGATTTAAAAGGAAAATCAAAGGCGTAATGCCGGTCGGGATTTAAAATAAGAGCTCTGAGTCACGAGGTCCTTCTAAAGATCAAAATTCATTAAGATCCGATCACCCACTGGTAAGTTATAAATACCTCAATTTTTTCTAATTTTTCCTCTCCTTTCAGCCCCCCAGATGGTCGAATCGGGGAAAACGACTTTATCAAGTCAATTTATGCTGCTCCCTGACACGCCTACCAATTTTCATCGTCCTAGCACATCCAGAAGCACCGAACTCGCCAAAGCACTGAACACCACCCCCTACATTCCCCCAAAGAGAGCGAATCCAGTACGGTTACGTCAATCACGTATCTACGACATTTGCTTATTTTACCCACCACATTTCATCCCGATTTCTCCACTCTAAGCGTTTTCTAAGATTTCCAGTTTCCCCCTCCCAATGTCAACAGATCTAGTCGGGCTTTGGGATAAGAGCTCTGAGACATGATTCCTTCTAAATATCAAGTTTCATTAAGATCTGGTCACCCGTTCTTAATTTAAAAATACTTCAATTTTTCCAATTTTTCCAAATTAACACCCCCCAGCTCCCCAAAAGAGAACAGATCGATTCCAATTATGTCAATCACGTATCTATAACTTATGCTTATTGTTCCCATCAAGTTTCATCCCGATCTCTCCACTCTAAGCCTTTTCCAAGATTTCCAGTTTCCAAGATTCCTGTTTCCCTCCTGCAACCCCCTATGTCCTCGGATCCGATTCAAATTGAAAATGGAGCATCTGAGACATAATATTTTTCTATACATCAAGTTTCATTAAGATCCGATCATCCATTCGTAAGATAGAGATACCTCAATTTTCACGTTTTCCAAGAATTCAGGTTTACCCCTCCAACTCCCCCAATGTCACTGGATCTGGTCAGGATTTAAAATGAGAGCTCTAATTCACAAGATCCTTCTAAATATCAAATTTATTAAGATCCGATCACCCATTCTTAAGTTAAAAATACCTCAGTTTTTCTAATTTTTCCGATTTAACCGTCCCCCCACTCCCCCCTCCAGGTGGTCAAATCGGGGAAACAATTTCTAATTTAATCTGGTCTGGTTCCTGATACGCCTGCCAAATTTCATCGTTCTAGCTTACCTGGAAGTGCCTAAACTAGCAAAACCAGGACAGACAGACCGACAGACCGACCGACAGAATTTGCGATCGCTATATGTCACTTGGTAGATACCAAGAGCCATAATAATTAAATTATAATTAAATAATAATTAGTAGGTACATTTGTTTGATTAAATTCATTAAATTTAATAGATAATTTCGTAGACCACATGGTTTTTACATTTACTATGTGCCGTGAATGGAGGTGTTCAATACCCATTTTTCTATATTTGCTATTTCTTTAATTTATAAAAAGTTAATTTATAACATTTTATCTATCGAAAAAATAGATTTAATCCAAAAAGTAAGGAGAACAAAAGGAAACTGAAAAGAAAAAAGATAAAAGAGGATAAAACAGGAAACTTAAGATCGATCGCCATGCAATTCTCCCATCAAAGTTGTCTTAAACTACCTCTTTTCCTTTTTATACATCTTTTATCTATTTTATATTCTTCCTTTAAACTACAGTGTAGCTTGCCGCACGAAAGCAACTTATAACGTGGGTAATTAAATTCGAAGCAAATATCAAAACTAGATGGCACTAGGATTAGAAAAATAATCGGCGTCACTTTAAAAATACTTTACTCTTTTTGGTGCAAAATTTTGTCGATATTCCGATTAACGTATACGTATGTGGTTTTTAATTAATTCTATTCCAATGGGATTTTATTTACCACTTTGTCAAAAACTTTAACAAAATGAAATCCTTCTATTCAAATATTAAACGTTTAAAAAAAGACTTTGAGGAAAAATAAACACAGTTACGTGTGATTTCCAAAGTTGATTTTGAAATTTTTATAAACATTTTCGAAAAGAAACACAGGATTAATTCTAAATTTTCGAGTTTTCACCAAAACTAATGAATGCATTTGACACCAAGACAGCGCTAAGACCAAGTCAGAATACCGGTATTTGTCTAACGACGATGATTTTGAAGAGTAGAAATGTCAAAAGCTACGCGTGTTACATCATCTTCTATATGAAGATGCAGTTCTGTCAAATATTATGTTGTTATTTTTTCTAACCATTTATTTTTAATTATTTATTCTATCTTTGAATGTATGACATCAATAAATTCCGAAGAGATGCCTGAGTTGAAGAGAAGTTTTGAGCTGAAGAGAAGTGAGTGTTATTTTCATTTTTATAATTAGTGGTTTTTAGTCTTTGAATTAAAATGGAATAATTGTGGGCATCAAGTCATACCTAATTATGGAAAAAGCCAAGACAGAGTGTCCGATTGAGTGAGAGGCAAGTCTGGCATTGATCGCCCCTTATTAGGATTGTATAAAAATGATGTTAGTTCATTTATTAATAGATATGTCTATCTATTATCCGTCCATGCGTCATTCCTAAGGAAGTAGAACCAAGGTAGTCATAGAAATAAAGAAATAGAGCATAAGAAATAAAGTCATAGAGCTAAGACAGTGTTAGAGCCTATAGTTTCCCAAGTGTTTGGTTAACTTGGCACGAGTAAACGGCGGGAGTAAGTGTGCCTCTCCTATTGGACCTATGTTTGTTTGTTAGCTTTTAGCAAATCACGCCTGCCTAGAGTCTCAGGTAGTTTGACCAAGAATTTAAAGTTGAATATTTTATTACCATTATTACGTTTTGTTACTTACAAAAGGCACTAGATATAACAATTTCCTTTCAAATGAGCCCATGAACTGATGTTTCAGCACCCCAGAAGCAGGGATAAAAATAGGAGACACATCTTCGCATCCCGCGTGTAATAATGATTTTCATTGTTGCTCAAGATAGAGGACTGTAATTCTCTTAAATGGAGTTTTCAGATACGGTGAGTTTAATAGTGCAGTTTCTATTTCAATCCGACATTAGTTTGTGGGGTGTCAGGCTATTTTTCGAAAATTCCACAAATTTGTTTTCGCAACGAACTTTTATCGTTAAAGTTATTAGAAATATTAATGACTTTTCCTGAATTAGCTTCAAGTAGCGATTTTTCCTCACTTGTAAGTTTTTAATTCTTCAGCTATTATGGGCTAGGATTTGTTCTTTACTCTGTTGCCGCTAAGGGGGCAACCATATTGATTTTGTTTTGCACGTACTTTGAAACACTTTTTAATTTTAAAACACTAGTATTATCAATAAATTGTTGATGAACAATTAATACATGTATCGGACACCAAAACAGGATTAAGACCAAATCAGAATGCCACTATTAGGCTAAAGACGATCATCTTGAAGCGTGGAATGTTTTTTGTACCGCACGTACTATTTCTATTGCAAGTAAACCATTAGTATGAATATGTTAATATATTACAAAATACAAGTTGACTTGGCAAAAAGGTCTAAAAGGCGAGGTGATTATTAAATCCTTACCAATCTTCACCTCTCTTTGCTATATGATGTTATGCGCATGGTAATGAATAAGTATAGCCAGGGGGGGATCCAGAACGGGGATGGAGCCCCCTGACTTCGAAATGGTTCACTATTGTGTGGTTTTTATTTATATTTATACGAATGTGTCAACCGCCAAAGGGCCCCTCTCCTACATCCAGGCTGCAACATTGCTTTGAAAAGTTTTCTTAAATTTATATCAAAGCTGCCAAAACACCAACATCGTCAACATACCCCTTCCCCCCCCCCAAAAAAAAAATCCTGGACCTGCCATGGTACAAGAGTAGAAACAATTTCCAAAAAAGAAAAATCGCTGGAATATTTAAAAGCGAGGTTAACAACTCACCACATTAAAGAGCAACAGAAAAGTAAAAAGAAAAAGGAAAAAAGACTGTAACCATTACATACCAAAAATAAAGCACCAAAGCGTGCCATCAAAGCAGCCACTTTGTTAAACTTAATCAGAAGGCTTGAACGCAATCATAATGGCAAGACAAACCAATAAAACGGGCAGTAAAACCCATCCAAAATTCTAAAAACAAAAAATAAAAAGATAACTAACGAACTAAACATAAATCATACGAAAAAGAGAAATAAAGGGAAAAGAAGAAGCAAATTAACACGAACACCCCATCTCTTCCCACATCGCACATTTGGACAGCTATTCCAGGGGAGACACGCCTTTGAAATTTTATTTTACATAATAACCATAATAATAAAAAAGAACTGTGACAATTACAACCCACTTTTATCTCTCGAAACGATATCCCACACTATTACCCTTTAAAATTAACACTAAGTTGTATTAATAATTGTAGTGAAACTTCAAAAAAGCTGTGGAAAATATACCTTCCCCCTCCCCACTTCCTTCGAAACCCTGGACCAAGATTTCAAAGATAGTAACTCTTATTTGAGGCTAAAGAAAATAATTAGAATGGCCATTTTGGAACAGTTTTGAAGATTTTTTGTAAGAAAATCCTCTCCAAACCAATACCAAATCCTCCAAACCATCCAGGGGGGGGTGTTACCGGGTTTGACCACCTCCCCCAACATCTTTGTCCGACCAGTAAAAAAGTAACAAAAATGCACATAAACAAATTGTTTATCCGTTTCGTAAAGTTGTTTTGTACCCCCCCCCCCCCACTTTAAAGAGGATAGTTTTATATGCAAAGTACGTATTCACATGAAGTTTACATTGTTTTGAAGTTTCCAGCCCATCCATCATAAGTAATATATAGGGTTCGAAGCGACTTCGAAGATTATATAATGGGAGCGTTTTCAAGACTGAATAATGCGTCGTAAGGTCCATTCACATTAAAACTTAAAAACACAAAGATTAAGCCAACGCTTAAATTCAGTTTTAGCTAGTCTTAATGATACAACCTGTTTATACTTTTCATTTTAATTTTAAGGATTATAGCCAATAAAATTCAAAAATGAAGATCTTATTGAGTAACTTCGACTTGTTCTGACAGAAAATTTTCCCAATACAATTTTCAAGTTCGAATTCTTAGCTCACTTTTCAAAAATATGTTGTATGATGTAGATGCTCATGAGCCCTTATAAGCTCAAAATACCTTCTTAATGTCCTACAGTAAGCCCTCTTATAGTCTATGTCAAATCAAGTCCTATTGACTTTAGTAAACAATGATAAATATTTAAGAAAAATTACAGACTAAATTCCCTATGGTTGGCAATTATTTCAAGAAAATATTAGACACGTTGAATGAGAAAAGACACATATATAGATCGTTTGAAATGGCATAATTTGGTGTTTGGTTACATGTCATCCAGAGACTTTCTACGTTGTGATTATAATAAATAAATTAATAAGTGTTGAATAAACATTTTGGGTTAGATTTGACATGGACCGCAATTATTTCAAGAAATAGTTTAGCACATGACATGAAGAAAAGATGCATATAGAGTCCTTCGAAATGTCATAATTTGATATTTGGTTGCATTAAAGCCTTCACCTAACTAAAAACTCCGATAAACTTTTTTATATATTAATGGATATTTAGTAAAGACTATGGGTTAGATTTCCAACGGACTGAAAATACTTCAAGAAATCGTAAACACATCAAATGAAGAAAAAAAAACGCACAGATATATCTTGAAATAGCATAATTTGATGTTAGGTTACATTGAGCTCTTCATCTAAATACATATTTCAATAGACTTTGACAAATATCAACAGATATTTAATAACAAGAGCTAAGAGCTAATATGGAACTTGTTACGAGGTCGGAAGAGCCAAGAGCTCATATGGCATGAGCTCTAGCAAAATTATAAGAATCAATAGATTGATTTGGTTTAATACCGGTCGGGATTTAAAATAAGAGCTCCGAGACACAAGGTTCTTCTAAATATCAAAATTCATTAAGATCCGATCATCCACTCGTAAGTAGAAAATGCCTGATTTTTCCAGTTTTAACTCTCCTTTCAACCCCCCCCCCCGATGGTCTAATCGGGGAAAACAGCTTTATCAAGTCAATTTTTGCAGATCCCTGACACACCTACTAATTTTCATCGTCCTAGCACATCCAGAAGCACCAAGCTCGCCAAAGCACTGCCCCCCTAACTCCCCCAAAGAGAGCAGAACCAGTCCGTCTACGTCAATCACATATCTACGACATTTGCTTATTCTACCCACCAAGTTTCATCCTGATCTCTCCACTCTAAGCGTTTTCCAAGATTTCTGGTTTCCCCCATCAAACTCCCCCCACTGTCATTAGATCTGGTCGAGGTTTAAAACAAGAGCTCTAAGACATGAGTTACTTCTACATATCAAATTTCATTAAGATCATCACCCGTTCTTAAGTTAAAAAAACCTCTATTTTACTAATTTTTCCAAATTAACACCCCCTCCCAACTCCCCTTAAGGCAGCGGATCTGTTCAAATTATGTCAATCACGTATCTACAACTTGTGCTTATTCTTCCCATCAAGTTTCATTAAGATCCGATAACCCATTCATAAGATAAAGAAACCCCAATTTTCACGTTTTCCAAGATTTAAAGTTTCTCCCTCCAAATCCCCCCAATGTCACTGGATCTGGTCGTGATTTAAAATAAGAGCTCTGAAGCACAAGATCCTTCTAAATATCAAATTTCATTGCGATCTGACCACCCGTTCGTAAGTTACAAATGCCTCATATTTTCTAATTTTTCTCGTTTACCCCTCCCCCCAACCCCCGCAAAGAGAGCGAATCGGTCCGGTTGTGTCAGTCATGTATTTTGGACTTGTGCTTATTCTTCCCACCAAGTTTTATCCTGATCTCTCTTCTGTAAGCGTTTTCCAAGATTTCCGGTCCCCCTCCGACTCCCCCCGATGACACTGGATCCGGTCGAGAATCAAAATTAGAGATCCGAGTTACGAGGTCCTTCTAAATATAAAATTTCATCAAGATCAGAAAATTCCAAGATTTCCAGTTTCCCCCTCCAACTCCCCCCCAATGTCACCGGATCTAGTCGTGATTTAAAATAAGAGCTCTGAAGCACAAGATCCTTCTAAATATCAAATTTCATTAAGATCTGATCACCTGTTCGTAAGTTAAAAATACCTCATTTTTTCTAACTCTCAGAATTAACCCTCCCCCAAACTCCCCCAATGAGAGCAGATCCGTTCCGGTTACGTCAATCACGTATTTAGGATTTGTGCTTATTTTCCCACCAAGTTTCACCCCGATCCCTCCACTCTAAGCCTTTTCCAAGATTTCCAGTCCCCCCCCCCAACACCCCCCAATGACACTGGATCCGGCCGGGTTTTAAAATAATAGATCTGAGTTACGAGGTCCTTCTTAATATGAAATTTCATTAAGATCTGATCTCTCCTTCGAAGCTAAAAATACCTCATTTTTTTTAATTTTTCAGAATTAACCCTCCCCCCAATTCCCCCAAAGAGAGTGAATCCGTTCCCGTTATGTCAATCACGTATCTAGAACTTTTGGTTAGTTTTTCCACCAAGTTTCATCCCGATCCCTCCTCTATATATATGTATTTGTCTATTTTAAATAAACTAAGCATTAACTTTTGTACACTTAATAAACATTAATAAATATCTAATACAAATATGTATTAAGCCCTTTCATCTAAATATATATTTCAATAGACTTTGATAAATATTAATAGGTATATATAACAAAAACTAGGGGTTAGATTTCCCATGGACCGCGATTATTTCAAGAAAATAGTTTTACATGTCACACGATGAAAAGATGAATGGATATCCTTTGAAATGACATAATTTAATCGTTTGCATCTAGTTCATTGTCAGATTTGTGAACATTTTGCACTGGAGTAATGTGTCACACTGCTATCACGGATAAAGGTGATTCTTAAAGTATCACTTTAATAGTTCACCTAATAAAAAATCACCCAATATCACTTATCTTAAAAAATATTTAATTAATTACCTTAACTATATAAAAATCACTTAATATAACCTAATAAAAAAAATTTCAAAATCTGCATCTTCATACATAAAATGAAATAATACATGAATGACCTCAGATATGATCGATGACAACCATAAATGACGTCATATTAATCATGATTGCAGTGATAGCTGCAAATTAGTAAAGAACAAACCACGCCCATAATAACCAAAAATTTAAAACGTATTTAAAAAAGAAACTGTTTAGTGAGAAAAATCTGCTGCTAATTCAGGGATGGTAACTATGATTTCGATTAGTCCTAATAGTCGACTGCTAGTTTGAAAGTAGATTTACGGAAATTTCGAAAAATAGCCTGAAAGCCCTTGAATATGGCGTTGGATTGAAAACTAAAAGTAGGCCATTGGAATCAGCATTGTCAAAAACCCTATAAAGGGAACTTACAGCCCCCTTCCCATTTTGAACAACAAAGAAATCATTTTTTTACATGGTTAGCAGTGGATACTGGAGTAATGTGTCACACTGCTATCACGGATAAAGGTGATTTTTAAAGCATAACCTCAATAGTTGGAAAAAGGTATTATATATTAATTAATTAATATATATTCGACTTCCCTATAGCTAAATGTAACATAAATTAAAAATTTACTGAAAAATAACAAAAGCTAAGAGCTCATATGGTATGAGCTCTAGCAAATTTCTAAGAATCAATAGATTGCTTTAAAAGAAAAATCAGAGGCTTAATACCGGTCGGGATTTAAAATAAGAGCTCTGAGTCACGAGGTCCTTCTAAATATCAAAAATTCATTAAGATCCAATCACCCACTCGTAAGTTAAAAATACCTCAATTTTTCTAATTTTTCCTCTCCCTTCAGCACCCAGATGGTCGAATCGGGGAAAACGACTTTGTCAAGTCAATTTGTGCAGCTCCCTGACACGCCTACTAAATTGCATCGTCCTAGTGCGTCCAGAAGCACCAAACTCGCCAAAGGACTGAACCCCATGCCCTAACTCCCCCAAAGAGAGTGGATCCAGTTCGGTTACGAAAATCACGTATCTGCGACATTTGCTTATTCTACCCAACAAGTTTCATCCCGATCTCTCCACTCTAAGCGTTTTCCAAGATTTCCGGTTTCCCCCTCCAACTCCCCCCGATGTCACCAGATCTGGTCGGGATTTAAAATAAGAGCTCTAAGACACCAGGTCCTTCTAAATACCAAAATTCATTAAGATCCGATCACCCACTCGTAAGTTAAAAATACCTCATTTTTTCTAATTTTTCCTCTCCCTTCAACCCCCCAGATGGCCGAATCGGGGAAAACGACTTTATCAATTCAATTTTTGCAGGTCCCTGACACACCTACCAATTTTCATCGTTCTAGAACGTCCAGAAGCATCGAAATCGCCAAAGCACCGGTAATCCCATTCCTAAGATAAAGATACCTCAATTTTCACGTTTTCAAAGATTTCCAGTTTCCCCCTCCAACTCCCCCCGGATCTTGTCGGGATTTATAATAAGAGCGCTGAAGCACAAGATCCTTCTTAATATCAAATTTCATTAAGATTTGATCACCCGTTCGTAAGTTACAAATACCTTATTTTTCTATTTTTTCGAATTACCCCTCCCCCAAAGGGAGTGGATCTGGTCCAGTTATGTCAGTCACGTATCTTGCACTTGTGATTATTCTTTCTACCAAGTTTCATCCTGATTTCTCTACTCTAAGGGTTTTCCAAGATTTCCGGTTCCCCCGCCCCCTCAACTCCCCCCAATGACACTGGATCCGGTCGGGATTTAAAATAAGACATCTGAGTAACGAGGTCCTGTTAAATATGAAATTTTATTAAGATCAAATCACTCCTTCGTAAGTTAAAAATACCTCATTTTTTCAAATTTTTCAAAATTAACCCTCCCCCCACCTCCCCCAAAAAGAGCGGATCCATTCCGGTTATGTAAATCACGTATCTAGGATTTGTCCTTATTTTCCCCACTAAGTTTCATCCCGATCCCTCCACTCTGTGCGTTTTCCAAGATTTTAGGTTTCCCCCTCCAACTCCCTCCAATGTCACCGGATCCAGTCAGGATTTTAAGTAAGAGTTCTGAGACACGATATCCTTCTAAATGTCGAAGTTAATTAAGATCCGATCACCCGTTCGTAAGTTAAAAATACCTTCTTTTTTCTAATTTTTCCGAATTAACCTTCCCTCCACCCATCCCCCCCAGATGATATAATCGGGGAAAAGACTATTTCTAATTCAATCTGGTCTGGTCCCTGATAAGCCTTCCAAATTTTACCGTCCTAGCTTATCTGGAAGTGCCTAAACTAGCAAAACCGGGACAGACAGATAGACAGAATTTTGGATCGCTATATCTCACTTGGTAAATAGCAAGTGCCATAAAAATAGATAGAAAACTGACAAAACAAATACACCAAATTTACACAATGCCCCAAAAGCCTTAGTGGTGTGATTAGTCCCATTAAAATTTTAAAATTAAAAGATTAAAAGAAAAAAGTTTATTTTCCAAATACACACAGAAAAAAGCTAGGTTTGATTGCGAGATGAATTCAAAATAAAGTTATCCGTGTTTCTACTCTACTGCCGTTACTTTATACCGGTAGTAGAGTAGAAACTAATTAGCTAAATTTAATCGGTTCTAAATTTAATTAGCTCTTTCACTGAACATCGTGAGTTTTTCTGAACTATCTCATCTCATGTTTCATTAAACGTGGTAAAGGCATCTCATCAAAACACGAATTTTAACTGGTTGCGAGATGAGACGACAAAAACCGCTAATGACGATTAATTAGAGACAAATAAAGTTCAGTCAAGTTGATCTGACCTATTTTCAAGGCGGAGGGACAGAAACCCTTGAATTCTTGACAATCGGCGTTGGCACATACAAAATGAAATTAAACCTGTATAAAATTGCGTTTTGGTAAGTGTCGAAAACAATTGTTGATGTTAAAGATCGGGAAGCTTTTGTTTTTATTTAAGGGTCTTTTAGAAAAACAACTTATATCTCCTTTTAACTTATTCCCTCTCATTTTACTCTGAAGGACCCCTCCCAAAAAATAGAGGTCTAGAACAATGCACTTTTCAATTTTACACGTTTCTCTATTGGTCGTGATCGAAGGTTCTTAAGGTTGATTATCAGGTTACCATATACTGAGTTTAAGACTTTTTTTTTTTTTTTTATATGGAGCCAATTTATCATTTACTTACGATATGAGTTCCATAATAATTTGAGCAGCGTAAAATAATTGTAATCCAAGTGTCTTAGAGTATACAGAATAACCAATAATCAAGACGTTATAGCTTTAAAAGTAATATATGTATGCACAGCTAAATACAAATAAAAAAAGATATACACACAGCCTCCCTTTCAAAGAAGCCATAGTGCCACGCAATGACGCCTTCGCATCTAAACACATATAGGCCTACTGTCAAAAAAAAAAGAAAAAAAGAAAAAGAAAGGTTATTATACAGAGCGTATATTCAGCATAGCTAGCCCTAATGTGGTACTGCAGGATATCACACCAGCTATGGGCGAGGGGGTCACTGGATCTTTTTACAGTAGGAGGTATTGCCGGGGCCCCAAAAAGTGTTCTTTAAGGCCCAATTTGTTCAAATTTCTGTGAGTGGTCCTTCATATGAATATGGACGGATAATTTCAATCCCAATATCCCTTCATTTGCAAGGCTATATTTGGACCAATTGTGTAATATGAACGCCTAGGGGGGATAGCTCCCCTTTCATAACAGAACTATTTTTAGCGTACCTGGCTAAGTGGTTGGCACCGTGGTTTGAGAATTTTTTGTCCAAGGGCCACGGTTTCAATCGCGGGTGTAGCCCCTTATTTGGTTTAGGACGGGGGTCAGTGGTGTGACTCTGTAAGCTCAGCTAGAGTCAACCCAGCACTAAATGAGTAACTGGAGACTTCTGGGGAAGGTAAACCGGAAGGGTGTGTGAAATCACAGGATGGTTGGTCCCCAGCCCCCCAATGCACTTTCTCGCTGAAGGGCCACAAAACGGAGATCAGCACCACCGATTTGCACCTTAAGGGTCTAGTGCGGTCTTATTTACTTACTTGCTATTTTTAGCGTAAAATAAAAGATCACATTGAGGGAATCACCAATAGAGTAGTATTTTTCTAAGTATTCCCTCTCAATTCAAAATTGAAAATCACAGCCTGAACAATATTTTTTGGCATTCAGACCCCCTCCCCTCATAAGCAAAATTAACAAATCGACAATTTTCATTTCAAACATTGTTAAGAAAAGGTCAAATTTAGCCTGAAGAGCAGATAACTGAGGGGGAGGGAACTCCCTGCAAATTTAGAATCAACCCGAACATGACATTAAAATTAAATAAAAATTAAACAAGGAAACAGTTTTTTTTGTTGAATGAGAGCGTAGACCGACGCTAAAACTCGGAGAGAGAAAAAAATTAACTTAGATATTTAGGGGACTGACCCTTCCCCGAATGGATCCCCCGACTCTTAATGCTACAGCTTCGCTTATGTTTTACTGAAGTATACTTTTTGTTAATGATAAGTTGAAACTTTAGAAGGATCGACGGGCTTATGGGTACGAGAGTACCCCAAACATGTGGGATAATTTCTGCTCATTTAAGTTTAATGCTACTTTTTTATCTTTATTTGAAAAACTAATCATTTGTTTTTACCTAGTTGATGTTAAGATTGGTTCCTTAAGGTGGTATTAAGGACTGTCATAGTGCTTCAGCACCCGGATTTCAGCGTCCCCCTCCAAAAAACAATCTTCAGATGTATGAACATGTGTTTCGAATCAAAGTTGGCGCATGTATTTCTCTGGCCAACAAAACTGTATTTAAAATAAATAAATTTCCTATTTATGCAATGGTAAAAATTACCGTTACCATTAATTATATACACATTAGATTACCGTTGGCAGTTAAATTAGATGCTCACTCTTGTTGAAGAATTTCAGCTGAAAATCAGCAAATTTCACGTTCAGCCTACAATACAAGCTGGAACTCACGTGGCGATGTCGCTTGTTCGTCTTGAATCACAACATTTTCCGCCTAACTCCAGTACTTCAGATGGAAGTGTTTATTTTTCTTCGGAGTAGAAATATATGAATTAACAATCAGATCACATCAATAAGGTAGTTTTATCAACTCAACAACTACGAATTCAACCAAAGATCTAACGGATTTGGTTTTACGTAAACTACCGAAGAAAGTTAGCAACACAAAATTGCGGAAGGTAAGTAAGTTAAGGAAGGTAAGCTGTTATCCTATTTAAGTCAAATAATTCAGTTGTGATAAATATTAAGACAATCAAGCAGTTATGGAACAATAAAGCGTTAAAAATTGCTCTAGAGCGGGTTAGACAAGTATTTCTTTTTACCCAACGTGGCTGAGACGCATAGCTCCTTAATTCACTCCTCACTGCTTCATATTCTGCTAGTAGACTAAAATTCCCGGCTGTTACTGTATGGAGTTGCTCTTTGAGTTCATCTAACTCCCGTCGAGTAGAGTCAAGCTAAAAGAGTAAAGGCGTAAATAAGATAATGTCCAACTATAGCTAGGTTCTGATAGAGTCGACTTTTAAATTTAGAATCGATTTGAAGCAAGCTAAAAGAGTAGGTTCGTAATTAAGGCGCCGTCCAATTCCAAACTTGGAGACAAGTTCGGGCAAGCTCATATATATACATATATATATATATATATATATATATATATATATATATATATATATATATATATATATATATATATATATATATATATATATATATATATATATATATATGTATATATATATATGGTTTTTGGTTATTTCTTCTTTATTCTGTTGAAAATTGGTTCAAGATGTCAATTTGACATGATGGAATCAATTTAAATTGTGTTTAAATAACTTGGACACATATTTAGAAAACAGACCAATAGCTTCATGGCGGTATTCAGGAGAGGGGGGGTACTCCGTTTGACCCCCCTCTCGCCCCGCCCTCCGTTAGATTCTGTCTGACTGATAAAAACGTAACAAAATACGTAAAAAGCAAACTTTTGAGCACACAAACTTTGATAATAACTAATCTTTTCTTAGTAGAATCCCGTCAGGAATTTTTCTTGTAACCCTTCCCATCCCGAAAAAAATCCTGGATACGACCCTTAGCATCTTATCTCCCAAGCTGCTTTGCCTTTTATACATTATTCGGTACGAAAACATTCTGTAGATAAATATTGACAAGAATACGTTCCTATGAGCCTCTTTGGTAATGAAAGAACTCCAAGAAAAGAATCCATTTTATTTACAAGGAATTACGCAACATACAACCTCAACCTCAACTTGAAGAGGAACAGTATATCTTTCAGTGAAATTCTGCAACACCCCCATTGAAATAAAAAAAAGCCAGCCATAAATACAAAAAAGTAGGAAGATTAGAGGCATTGATTCTCAGATTAGAGAAATTTTTCCTGTTTGTCTTATATCTTAGCATTCGAGACTTGGGTTAGAAATTTTGTACTTACTTCTAATCTAATTTCTATTGATTCTGGAGCGAGAGGGGTGGGCTTTTATCTCCTTACATATTAATTCAATTTTGGCGGGGTGGCATCGTTATTCATCTACAACCCTTATCCCCAGGGGGTGGAATATCTCTTTTACAGTATATGCTGATGATGTTATCTATCGTTCTAAAATTAATCGAACTAAGAACTTAAATTCGCTTTCAAGTTTACATAAAAATATATACCTTTCAATTAGCGTTAAAATATGTCAGTACTTTCCTATTGATTTTAATACGCGAATTGAATTAATCTGTAATAGAAATATTTCATTTCTTGTTTCTGATAATCCACTATATCTTGGGGTGCTTTATTGCGCTTCAGCTCGAGATACCAAGACGATATTAAAACTGAAAGCCATTTGGATCGATAATACGGTTACGAGCAAGGCTGTATCCAGACAAGGCAGGGGATGGAGTGTGTACCAGGTTTGTACCCCCTCCCCCCGTGAAATTTTTGTCCACTCGAAAAAGTGACAGAGATACATGTAAACAAATTTTTAATGCGCTTTGTAAAGCTTTTTTGTACCCCCCCCCCCTAAAAAAAAAAATCCTGGACGCGCCCTTGACTAAGTGGTGTATATTGTCGTGACGTTTTAATTAACTTTTTAATGCTGTTGCTCCCCCGTGTAATGGCCTTTAATTCTATAGCCATGACTATACACAGCCTTAATAAACAGCATGCGATTCGAGATTGGTGCATCAGAAACCCATACTCCTTAGTCAATTACCCTGATTCTGATGGCAACCATGACCTGGCTCTTGGTTCAAACAGGCCAGGGACGGCCAAAGGACTATCTAGCCCTCCATAATCATCATTTACTCAACAATGTTAAAAGACTAGCCACTTATTTATTATTAAGATAGAAATTTATACAATGGATAATAATTAAAAAATTATAACGAACAAAAATAATAAGATAAATATAACTGATATGGAACGATACAGCTTACAGCCCTGATCCGATCCCAGTCATCGAACAACTCACTCGATTGAAATACAATTTCATACTGCCCGAATCCTTCGAAGTTTTCACATGATTTTATATTGAATGAATCCTTTGAGGTTCTCATATAATTCCGCAGCTGACAATTCTTCTCCAGTGGGATTTCATAGCCTGAACATACTTCATTACACCCTTATTTTCTTCACCCCCCCTTTTTTTGTGATTTTAGAGTTTTGTTAGAGTTCACATTTGTTATTTGAAACATTGTGAATTCTTACTGGGCTTTCTATTTTGTTTTGGTAACACTGAACCAATCTCATGATTTAAAATTAATAAACTGTTCGAAATTGCTGAGACTATAACTTATCACTTTTACTGTAGATCTGGAGACATAATACATATAAATCTCGAGACATTTTCCAGTTTTTCGAGAATATAATAAACACTTGAGATTTTTTAATTTTTTGCAATTTTCATTTGATGTATTCTATTCAGTTATTTTTCTAGGCCTACTGCGTTGTTTTTTCTTTGGCTTTATTTTAATTTGTTGGAGTTTTTTTTTTACTTTACTTACTTCCTTCTGCACTCCTTCGATATGGTACTAAATAGATTAATAATGAAAACTTATTAAAATTGCCCGGCATTAGTGGAAATGAGCTTCCTGACATTTTGCTGCAATGACAACCCTATCAACCATATTGCCCGGCAAACGAATTGCCCGGCATTAGGGAAATGAGCTTCCTGACGTTTCGCTGCAATGACAACCCAATTACCCATATTTCCCGGCAACCCAATTGCCCGGCATTAGAGGAAATGAGCTACCTGAAGTTTTGCTGCAATGAAAACCCAATCAACCATATTGCCCGGCACTAGAGGAAATGAGCTTCCTGACGTTTTTCTGCAATGACAACCTAATCAACCATATTGCCTGGCAACCCAGATGCCCGGCATTAGAGGAAGTGAGTTTCCTGACGTTTTGCTGCAATGACAACCCAATCAACCATATTCAGATATCATCAAGCTATCCAAATTCTCCAAAAGAAAGGTCCTTTAAGCCGGCTAAGTCCAACCAGCCTCTGTTTCCCGAAAAGGCAAACTATATAGCCTATATACTACCTCGACAGGCTGTGTGCCGAGAAATCTTTACCAGTGAGACACAAGTCTCCAGGCTTCAGTTAATTACCGACACACTCAAGCATCAATACAATCAGCTACTCAGCATCAAATAATTGGCTGCATCAAATGTCACTAGTAATAAGAATAATTTCCGTCACATGATCAGAATGCTTGCACGATTCAATATAAATTGACGCCAAAATTACCAAAAGCTAGGATATACCAAACAGAATCCTTGAATTTAATACGACAACGCTATAGAAGAAGGAGAAGAAATTACTCACAGAAAAGGAGAGCAATGGATCCTCTTTGTCTTTTTCTTCTGATTTTAAACTACAAGTAGACTCTCTTTCAGGTACAGAATCTTTCTGTTGAGGTAGCTTCCTATCTTCATTACCAAAATTTAATAAGTCCTTCTCATGCCTGAAATTAAATAAAAGTATAACTAAATTAATTGAACTGCAAAATATAAAATAAAATAAATAAAGTCCAATGCAAATAAGCAAGTTCTGAGATTCCCAAATTTTCGTAACTTCAACAACAAAGCAATGAAATTCGACTCTTTAACATTGTGGACCACAATATACGGGAGTAGTTCTAAAGCTTTTAGGTAATTGTTATTTTTGTCATATTGTTTTAAGCTTCTTTTTTAATTGACACTGAGGGTGCGCTAGAGCAGAGCTACTAATTCAAAATATATGCAATTTCTTCTTAACATCACAAGGCTATAAATCTTTTTGTATTTTTTATCATTTCATTTTTGGACTATTCTTGGTAGTTTGGCTGATTCAGTATTCAGAATCATATAAAAAATTCTGAACACCGCCTAAGTTACTCACTCTAAAAATGATAGCCTACTCCAAAAGTAATTCTTATAGCCAATATCAGAGTCAACGCAGTTGTCATATTATTATTTTTCTTCGTTTTTTTTTCTGATCGCTTTGATAGAAGAGATGGTCGTTGAAACTTGGAAGGACGCTAATTCAATTAAAATCGTTGGCACCAGTTTTAACAGTCAAAAGGAAACACAAAGGAACAAATCTCTGCCTAGTCTCCAAACTTTAAAGATCTATTCTACTTATTCTTATACATATTCTAATTCTTATTATTTTGTTTTCTTATTAATATATTCTTATTATTCTATATTCTTATTATCTACTTATTCTTATTATACTTACTTTTTATACATGTTCTAATTCTTATTATTTTGTATTCTTATTATATTCTTATTACTATTATACTTATTCTATACTTATCTATTTTAGCTGGTACTCGAGAAAAGAAGACAATGAGACTAGACACAAAACCTGTTATTATAAGCATCAGAAATTTGGTATAGAAACGATGGAATCTGTGTTGAAGAGACGGTATCTTTTCGCAGTTTTCTGAGCAGGACCTCAGTTCCTGCCTAAATCAGATACAAGCATAGATACTAATTATAGATACAAGGTACAAGCATAAAACACATTTAAATCCATTTTTCAGTACAAGTCCAACTTTCCGATATATTTGCCACCCTCCCGACGTACTATCCAATATATTTACCAACTATCAAATATATTGGAAAATTTTCCATTATAATAGAAATTTTCCATTATAATGGAAGAACCGAGCGTGCTGAACCTGAAAGAGCAACACAACTATTCCATTTTAATTCAAAATCAGATCTTAGTCTCTGCCTAATCCCCAAATTCTAAAAATCTATAGCCTATTCTATAAATTTCACTTAAGCTTATAAGACAGAAGACAATAAAATTAGAAACAAACCTCTTATTCTTAATCTTTAGAAATTTGATATGGGGAAGATGGAATCTGTGTTAAAGAAACAGTGTTTTTTATCTATAGAGTTGTGTAAAGATATGTTTTTTGAAGATACAACTTTGAAGATACAACTTCAACGCCCACAACCTAATGGGTGTTCCTCGTTTGCGAGGGGCGGACTAAAGATGTTGATCTATGCCCTACTCAGGTCAGCTTGACTGTCCCTCGTAGGCTATTCTTGAGGTAAGATATTATTTCTACTAAAAAGGAAAGGAAAAACTGTTTATACAAAACTGTTTTAATTATTTATAGGAAAAGAGAAGATCCTCTAAAACTTAAGATCCTCTTCAATTTTCAATTTTGTGTCTAACCCTAAGTTTATACAAAGGTTCACAAAGAAGCAAATTACAATTATCGCCATATCTTAGTTGCCAATGTTAGCAATTTTAGTTGTTTTTCAAGTAATTATAACAATAAAAAAAATTACCGGAAAGGTCAGCATGCGAAAAAGTTTTTTTTATATATATAATCAACAAACATGACATAACACGGCAAATTTTTCCTATAAGAAAGTAACTTTCCTTCGCAACATCTTTCTACTTTGAAACGCTAGTTTATTCGATAATTTGTGGAATACACCATTAATTAATATTTAATTTCTTTTTACTTTCTTTACTTTACTTTCCTTTCCGTTACTTAACTTACTTTATTTTCGTTACTTCGTTACTTTACTTTACGTTACTTACTTTCCGACGGTTTCAATTAGTTCTTGCACCTTCTTTCTGAGAACAGCACACTCTTCCTCAAGCCTGGTATTATCTTCACGAAGCTGGAGAAAATCTGTACCAACTTCATCGCCAGCATCACGTTTCTCCTTCAGGTCCAATATCAACTTCTCTTGAGCTTTAACCACCGTCTCAGCGTCTAGAAGTCGACCTAAATTGGAAAAAAAAATCAAATAAACAAAAAAAAAGTGTCAAATTTAATTCTTTTTCGGTTTTCACTCAATCAAAACAGCTGCCTCAGATAAATAAAAAATGCACCAAACAGCGTTTTTTTTTTTTTTTTTTTTTAACTATAACTAAATAGGTTTGAGACCACGCTGGCTATACTGACTAGAAATTACTCTCCTTTGTTTTTGTGTTTTTTTTCTCTTATTCGTTTTTGTCACACATCAAAATTACATCCTCAACAATTTCATGCATAATGCTTTTCTTTTGGGGGTAAGTTTTATTTTGGGAATGAAACAAAGAGTGAGTCATAAACATACAATTTCTAATGGTATAAAAATAAAAGGGTGTGCTTTCTTATCGTCAAGAAAGCAATTTAAATTTTCCGTTAATCCTTGATTTAGTGAGTGGAGAGGGGGTCGCTTATTATTTAGAATATTATTTAGAATTTAGACTATTGCTTGATCAAAAACCAAAATACTCTATTACAGTTAGCAAAATACCAAGTTTCTTTGAAGTGCTTAGTACACTTCTTTAATATAAAAGTTCTCTAAGAAAGGCTGAAGGATTCACTTCCCTAATTCTCCTTGGTACAACCCTGCATAGCAAAAACTTCAAGGTAAACAGGTAAGGAATATGGCACTGGACTTGCAGTCCCTACCGTTAATGGTGATCTCCGTTTCATGGCCCTTCAGCCATGAAGTGCAATGGAGGGTTGGGGGACAACCATCCTGTGCTTTTGCACACCCTTACTGTATACCTTCCCCAGACTTCACAAGGTACCCATTTAAAGCTGGGTCGACTCTGGATGAGCTTCCAGTGTCACACCCTTGACACCTCTTCCAGACAGTTTAAGGTTTACAAAACTCCAGGTATATGGGCATTAAAACATATTTCGACAAAACTCTCATCCCACAGAGAAAATTTTTGGACCCCCTCTATAAAACCGTCTCGACTAGCGTATCTTTTTGACATAAAATAATTCTTCAAATGGGAATGGGTAAACGAGGAATTAGTGATTATTCTAATTAGTTGATGTTTTTAGTTAATTATTTAATCAGTTAATAATGAATCAATTAGTCTAATTATTCATTCGCATTATTAATTAGAGAATCAGTAATTCATTTTAAAATGGGCCTTCTTATTAATTCCTTGAGAAGAAAGTAAATGAAAATAGTAAATAATGAACATGTAAAAAGGACGCAGGACAGATTTGAATTAAGAAAGAAGGGTCAAATCTACTTGTATTGACAGGAGTTTGTCAAATCGACCGAGTAAATTTCATTTATTTGCGGTCATAATTGCTCTTTTGTTGAAAACCTTTCAGTAAGAAAAGATATTTCAGATATCAATACCAAAAGAATATACAACAACAAACAACAATAACAATATAACAACAATAAAAATAAAGAAAAAACGAACAAGATAGTTAAAAAAATTGCCCGTGTCATTAAACCTGAGCAGGGAGTGGTTATAAGTCCCAAATCTATCTGAGGAATCCAAGACAGAACCCTACAGAAGAAACATATTTTTACTGTCGAAATTTCACAAAACTACTTCAATAAATTTAACCCAGTAAGAAAAAGTAGATAAAGACAAACATATAATCACAGAGACAATACGAAGCATATAAAGTTATCATAAAAGACATGGAGGAAATATACAAAGACAATTAAGATCGAGAGCAAAACCAAAGGACGCATTTGACACTTCTCAAACGAGTTATTTTATACCTAAGATTTTCAAAATATTTATAAAGACTACTGGATGCCTGTAAACAAGCGTTTCACATCATAAATGCAACTTCGACCGGTAATGTTCAGCGCCTTCAATTCAGAACACTAACAAATATAATAGAAGGATTGGGGTTCTGAAATCAATGCTAAGCAAAGTCCTGGCTCTTAAATTTTTCCTTTTTAGGGAAACTATTTTTTTATTTTTTTGACAATCTCTAGACCGAGAGTAATTGTTTCCATTTGTTTTTGTTTTTTTTTTTCATTTTTTTAAATATCATATTCCATCAGTTCATTTCATTCTAAAAATTTATAGGATATAAATATTTCCACACATAAATTAAAACAAAAATGAATACCCAATTCGATATCAAAGAATTCGCGTATCCTGACTTGAAAAAAAGAACATAATTGAAAATATAAAAGTATTCTACAATAAGAAAGGATTTTGAAGTTTCCATCGTCTAGGACATACATACCAAAACAGTTGAACCCTAACTGTTTTGCTTGGATACATTGGGCAAGTGCTCACTGCTGTTTAATAGGATGTCCAAAGACACTTTTTGTCACATTCCACGATTCAGCAACAAACTTCAGTTTTTAAAAATACTTGCTTATTCAAATCCTCAATGGCAACAGACTTAGAGGATTATGAATCGGAATGAGAACAATACTATTTCGTTTGGATTTGCAAATTTGCTCAGCAATTTTGCATTTTGCAAAATTTGCATTACACGATTCAGCACAGTCTTAGCCCAAGAAAGTTTCCAAACAACTTTTAAACTCAATTTGAATCTAGACATAATTTTCCATTGCCTTGGGTCTTCACGCCAAATTTTTCTGGATGTTCTCTTTTTTTTGTAAATTTTTGGTATTTCCCCTTCTTATATTAAAAAGTATTCAAGTACAATTTTCCATGCTGATTTCAAACTTTGTAATCATATACTTTAATATATCCCCTCTAATCCTATTATAAGTTTTTTCTGAAGTTTTTCTTTTCTATCCGAAGTAAACAGCATAAAGAAGCGTTTTTTTTTACACTTTTCTATAAATTTGAGTGAATTAATTTGATTGCTTAGAATAGTTTATTACACAATTTCTTATTCTGAATTCAGAAACGCAATCATTTTTTTTTAGGTAATTTCAAAGACCACACTGCCTTTCCATGACCACAAATAACGGTTCGAACAGGAATAAATACTTTTATTAGACAGTAGAAAAAAAAAACAATAACAATATACTGTATATTTCGACGATCACTGTATATGTGATCGAAATTTTCAGTATGTTCTTGATTGTTTTTTCACTGTCTAATAAAAGGACTTATCCCTATTTGAACATTATTTGTTTTTTCTGATATCAATAGCTCTTCGTAAATACAGCAATTGTCAGAAATTTTAAAAATTAGCTGAAATTACTGGCTTACAAGTTTCGCAGTGTAAGAAACAAGCTCTTCAAAAAAAAAAAAAAAAAGCGAGCGGTGAAAAAATTCTTTCAAATTCGGGGAAAAAATACATTCTATTTCCACCATATAGTTCTAGTTTTTGAGCCACAATTTAAAAGTGTAATTTAAATAAGACATTGACCATGTAAATCTACAATTGAACGGTAAATATATTGATATTATACCTATACACCTATATTTGACTCCACAATAACTTTCACAAACCTCTTCTATCACTTCATCCAACAGAAAAATGATGTTAAGTAATGTCTGAGGTGTTACTAGCCAAAAAACTTGAGGCGACTATTTACCTGATTCATATCATGATTTTGATAAAATCCCAGTAAAACAGGGACGTTTCGCATCACAATTCCACGGACTCAAATGTTACAGATTAGCATGATTAATAAAAGGAGAGGTGGGATGACCGCTCCCCAAATTAACCAATATGTGACGTCTACGAGTGTCAATATGACGAAAGTAAACAGGGAAGAAGAAGGAGGAAGAAAATAAAAAGGTAGGAAGGTAAAAAAAAAAGGTTAAGAATACGGCATTGAACTTTACAGCCCCTACTGGCGGTACTGATCTCTATTTCATGGTCCTTCAGCCAGGAAGTGCAATATTGGGGGCTAGCCATCCTGTACTTTAGCACATCCTTCCTGTTTACCTTCCCCAGATCTCTCAAGATGCCCATTTAGAGCTGGGTCGACTATGGCTAAGCTTATAGAATCATGCCACTAACCCCCGTTTCAAATCAAATAATCAGAGACACAAGGAAAGAGCAGGAAAGAAAAAGAAAGAAAAGAAGATGGAATAAAGATACTCATAGAGAAATAAAAGGATATTACGAGAGATCGTAATTTGAAACGTTAAATTTGGGGTGTGCGTCACGGAGACCAAATATGATCTGCGATCATATTGTATTTGTATTTGGGGTAATGCAAATATTGTATTTGGGGTATATTGGGATAAATACAAATCATAACTATTTGTATTTACCCCAATTTTAAAATGGTGGATAACAACCAACCTGGGCTCATTATATACAAAAGGTGCTGAAATTGTAATCCCTTCTGTATTTTTGACAACAAGAATGTGTTCGAATTTGCTTTTATCTAGTATTTAGAACAAACACAATTGCAAATAAAACCAATAGCACCAATAGGCCTCTAGTAAACGTCTTAATTTCACAGAAAGATATAATAGTATATTATGGGAACGAGAAAGGAGACAATAAGACAAATATGAAAAGGCAAAGAGGATGGAAGATGTATATGGAGAGACTAAGATAGACAAAGAGATATCAAAGAGTACTAACGTTTGCAATTCGATAAGTCAGACTCGTAGACACGTGACATGTCATCCGCTTCAGCTTGTTTCATTCTAAGAGCCATTATCCTCTGCTGTAAACGAGCGCTAAGACGAGCTGCTTCAGAGTCAATGGAGTCATCCTCTTCGGCATGATTCATTTCATTTTCCTCCTCTTCATCAGACCCCTAAAATATTTACAAAGAGCTTTTACTATGATTAATAATTAAGTAATCATTCAGACATAACAAATATTCGTTGTATAAATGACGAAACACACGATTAAAATGTATTCATATTGGACCAAGGTTTTGATGGTATTTTTCATTTCTGCAATCTGTAATGTTCAGAAGTGCAACCAAAAAGCAAATTTTTCCTATTTTCGATCACGAGTTCCATCAAAATTTAATATGATCTTTTTGTCGCTAAAAGTCCTGGGCGCTAACTGTACCTCGAGCTAGCTTACTTTACTCACTCCTATTTAAGTCTTACCTTACTTTAGTTCCTCCAGGGCCATTGGTGGGACTTCAATAATCAACAAAGCCCCTCCACTCGTCCCACGGCGGTGCTACATCAGTAACGTCTTTAATCTTTGGTACTAGGAGGTATGAAATGTTCTTCGACCTTGGTCATAGGTTCTTCGTAAAGTAGATTTTGGACATCCTCATCCTTAGTCGTGTGGCACCGACCGTAGGCTGTTCTAGGGTGGCAGCTTTGTTGTATACGGAGGATGTGTTTCAAATACAACCACTTCTCCGTCCTTGGAACAGAAGCAATAACAAGCAGGCCTGTTCCTATGCGAATTTCAGAATCATGGACTCTCAAATAAACGTTCAAATGGGGATAAATCCATTTATTTAGACAGTGAAAGCAGGTACAAAACTCTTGATATTAAAATCACATATACAGCGATCGTCATCAGTAGAATTACCAAAGTATTAAAATTAAAACCAACACAATTATACAGAGCATATTTATATATAATTTGTTTCTGAGAGAGTTCAATAAACAGGGTTCATTCAAAACCTGGAGTTGTAAATTTTCTTGTTTATTCTTGCCTAAATTTAAAATAAATTTCCAATGAAGGTGGCAAAGTTTTCTCTGTCTTCTAATTGTAAAAGAAATATGGAATTTATAGCTGTATACTTGATTGGATAGTTCTGCGAATGCAAGAATCCTCTTTTCGAGCATTTTCCAGCATTAATTAGCACAGAGGAAAAGCTAGTCTACATGTTCTTGTTTATGAAATCAAATAAAGGATCTTCAACAATTTCCCCCTGCTGAAAAACGTCAAATCTGCTGCCCTTCAAAAATAATACCAATAAAAAAGGTGCTTGCATCGGACACAAGAATTAAAGTATTACATACAGATAAAATATTAACTACATATTAATTGCATCGGGCATAACATGCAGAACTTACATTTGATAAAGCCGGCAAGAGCGAAGACAGATCTCTAAGCTGCTGCCTGAGTCTTACTGCTGCAGCCCAAGCGTCTTGCGATTCAGCTTTTGCTTCTTCCAACTCCTTCCTCAAAGCTGTTGATTCCAAATCTATTTTTACCTGAGATTCTCTGCTATCTGCGAGCAACTCTGAAAGTCAATTGGGAATTAAAACTCTTTTTTAATATTCATATATGAAAAGCTGTATGCAAGAGGTGATAGGTATATCTTATACGCAAATATGTGCGGAAAGGGACCTGCCAGTTTCGGGCCACCCAAAATGTCATGATTTTTACTTCTTTTTCAGAACTTAATATAGCATTCAGGCAATATGTCTGTTTTGAGGTTTTGACGAATTTGTGACCCTCTCGAAGTTTTCCCCCTCTAAATTATTTTGGATCCTGCCTATCACTACATGATCAGGAATTCAGCTTGCCATTTGCACGGAGAATGTATATCTCTTTTTCTAATGCTAAACTTATTTTGAAAAATGGTAAACTCACTGCCCAAGAACCAAAGGGAACCCAATCTGACTTCATCATGAGGTTACAATGCCATCCCTCCCCCACCTCTCCGCATAAAGGAGTGTGCCTAGACAATCAAAAGAACCCAACTGGGGTCACTTACCCTTGGTCCCCACAAAGTTTGATAGAAAGGGGATAGTTCCTTGTGCTGGATGTCCCTGTGACGGGAGTCTTGGGATCCAATTGCATTTCAAAATACAAGAATCAAAAAGCTAAGGTTTTCAAGGAATAGATGTATTTCACCAGCTCAGGACTGGTAAAACTAAACAGGACTTATTGATTATTCAAATAATATCCACTTTCGCACACACGTAATATGTGCAAACACGAATGTTGACTAATATATAACTATTGAAGAGAACACACAATTATAGCGGGGTATCAAGCAACTAAATTAAAGAAAACATAGCGTTCATTATCATAAAAATTTAAAAAAAGTAAAAAAAACTCATCTATGTTTCAAAAGCCAGGTTACGATAACGTGACAAAATATGATCAACCTGTAGCTCTTAGTTCCCGCTTGAATAGAATTCCAAGACTTAAAAACTCAAATGTCCCCATAGTGTATGATTTCTTTAGCATTTCTATTCCCATTCAAGGTTTTAAAGCATAATAAGTCTTTTTCCTTATCTCAAGTCTTTTCAATGTTTTAGTTTTGTAAATATTTTGATTGCTGCAGATCTGATGATTTGGTGGTTTACTGAAAATTGCCGGATAATGTTAAAAACTTTCACCTTGCATTAGAATGCAAAAAGTGTTGCATCAACATGCAGTAGAACTGCGACAAAATGTAAATTGATTGAACATGCGACATGTCAGAGGTAATCAGAGGTAAGACGGTGTATAAACTAAGCTAATCGTTTTTGGAGAAAAATTATTTGCATTTTTTCATAAAAAACAGATGATATTATTCACATTTACTACGCTCTAGCTTAGTTTACAATGATATTCCAAAAGATTTTGTACGTTTTCCTTTGAGGGTGCCATCGACTCCTAAAACAGAATTAAATGAATTAAAAAACCTCATTTTCAGGTTTTTAATTCATTTATTTCATTAAATGAATTAAAAAACCTCAGAATTAAAAGAATTAAATGAAGCCTCATAGTGCGAATTATCTACGTATAAATTTACACATCCTTAAAAACTATGACAATTCGGGGATTTAGTTTTCGACGAAAAGACCTTTCATGTTATAGTTTTGTAGTACTACAGTTTTAGGTAGTAGCATGGCCAAAATTTTAAAACAGAAAAGTGGGGGGAAAACTGACAAAAAAAACTATAAATATATAGCACCAAACAACTTAAGGATGTGAAGGTTTAGTTGCCTTTGAGAATAACGGATGATTAATATTTGAATTTTTACACGTTAAATCTATTACGTTAAATTTCAAGACTTAGTTTTATTTATTTTTTTCATGGTCCAGTATAGCAACACTGACGAAAATGTCGTACAGTCCAAAAACTTCTTAATTTTCAAACAACCGAACTAAATATCTTGGGAAATCATGGTTCTCGGATATGAACAAAGCTAAGAGGGTTCAAGGGGGGACGTATTCATTTTGATGTCCTCGGCACTTTAAACTATAGGAGAACCATTTGTCACCTAATTCTCTTTAGGATATAATTGTATCAAGGAGGCACACTCGTGCCTCTTTAAAGAGGCGAACCACGACAATGTTAAGCGATCTTCGGTTCCAGAGGTCGCAGAGGGATGGGGAGGGATGCATTTCGTAGCCCGAGCTCCAACTAAGAAACCTGCCAAATTTCATCCCCCTCCGACTTTTCCTTCATGGGGAAAATCTGGCCAAAAGTTTCGACCCGTCAACCCCAGCCCCCCTTTAACGTTGTCCGATCGGGCTGAAATTCACAAGTTAAGGTCCCCTAGGGCCCAGGAGCTCATCCGCGAAATTTCAGCTCGATCCGATAACTCCTTCCCTGTTTTCCAGAAACCACGCATAGCCACTTAATGTTCATATTCTCCTTTTGTTTTTTTTTCTGAGACGCCTACAGGTTACAGCCGACATCGGATCTGGGTGTACGAAGACTCATTCGACGCGGAATTCTCCGAGTAATTTTCCTGGACAGTTTCGTCGGAAAATCTTAACCCCCCGATTTTCTAGCTTAGAAAAACCCATTTCCCCATTGAAGGTAAAATTTTCTCTTGTAATAACATCACTTGTTTGAAAAATTCTTACACTAACAGCAGCTTGGCGCAGCGGAAGCGTGCTGGGCCCATAACCCAGAGGTCGGTGGATCGAAACCGCTAGCTGCTAACTTTTTAAAATTTGTAAAATTAGGTAATTTTGTCAGTTTGAATTTATTGATACAGAAAGGGAGAAAATAAACATGGAAACATGTGATCAGAATTACATACTGGAATGTTCACAAGAATTTATACTGAAGCGGGTGTAAGGCTTGATGTAAGCAAGTTAAAAGAACCATTTAAATTGATTTCCTAATTGAAGCCGTTGGTGAAATTTTCTATTGTAATAACTTGTTTGATAACAAGCATAACAGCAGCTTGGCGCAGCGGAAGCGCGCTGGGCCCATAAACCGGAGGTGGGTGGGTAAAAACCACTAGCTGCTAAATTTTTAATTAAGCTGCTAAACTATTAAAATTATCAAAATTAGATAATTTTGTCAGTTTGAATTTATTGATACAGAAAGCGAGAAAATAAATATGGAAAATTATTATTAAATTACATCCACCATGGATTGTAGAAAAACGTACAGAAATAATATGAAAAAAACTTCGTTTTCTTAAGGAGTTAAAGAGGCTGCGTCCCAAAGTCGAACCTTAAAACGTACAGGAATTAGGAGAGGCAGTTGGGGGGCTGCCGCCCCCCCAAACCCCCCGCTCTTAAAGACTCTTTTGTACCCCCCGCTCTTGGCTTCGGAAAGGCCCTCTTTTAATTAACAAAAAATTGAAATGAATGAATAATGGAATAACTTCGAAAAATGTTAAACACAAGAGGACAGGAGAACCATTGCGCCGAAACTAGTAATTAGTAACAATGAAGTTGACCACTCCATTTACATTTTAACATAATTATTGAAACTGTTTCCCAGACACAGAGCACACAAGCTAAGAGCTGGGGGCGGGGGTAGGGTAGCAAACAAAACCTGTTTTGTATTCTTTTTTAATTAAAAGAGGGCCTTTCCGAAGTCAAGAGCGGGGGGTACAAAAGAGTCTTTAAAAACGGGGGGTTTGGGGGGCGGCAGCCCCCCAACTGCCTCTCCTAATTTCTGTACGTTTTAAGGTTCGACTTTGGGACGCAGCCTCTTTAACTCTTTAAGAAAACGAAGTTTTTTTCATATTATTTAGACCAATAGGCTAAATATATTAGTTTATGAATATGAGAAAAAAATCCCGAAAATGAGTAAATTCCTTTAGAATGCTGCATTGGCGAACAATGATAATTGCTTAAAATAAACACTTGCTTCAAGTAAGAGCCCCCTCCCCCCAAAAACGAAAAGCAGCATGCCCTTATTTGAGCCGCAGTACATAAGAGATAGGGTATCCCTTATGAAGCCTCATATTTTAGGGTCCTTGCATTCTTGCTTTCATATTTACTAGGGGCATTCAAGATTTAACCGAAGTCTTAAAATAGCCTAGAGGTACAAAAACAAAGAAACAAACAATATAGTATATATATATATATATATATATATATATATATATATATATATATATATATATATATATATATATATATATATATATATATATATATATATATATATATATATTGTTTATTTATAATGCATGTACTTTTTATCAATTTACTATTTTTTTTTTTGTAATGCCGCCGGAACTTAATAAGATTTACACTTTGCACAATATAATATTTTTGAAGCTTTACGTGATATTCACTGGTAGGCTCTTGTCAATTCATAGAATATTATCGAACTCCTATCCGAAAAAAAGCCTGAGCTGCACCCTTTTTTCAACGGCACGATGAAATACATTATTTTAGTTAAATTTTTATCAGACTTATAGAATTAATAAATAAATTATTAATAGTAAGTCTTAATTAATAATAAATTTTGAAATAAATCAAATCTTCATTATTTTAGTTTTATACTTTTTTCAAATTTTAGAAATGCGGCAAAAAGAACAAAATTTATGTTTGGTCGACTGTTTTATCCTAGGTGATTGGATAGGTGAGTAAGGTCAAGGCCTTGTTCAAGTGCTTATTTGTCTCAATTGCTGAAGTAGGAAAACTTTTTTTTTCACCGAAAGTAGCAAAACATTTTCACCTATTATATATTATATAAGAACATAACAATTATTATTATAAAAAAAAGTCGCAGATTTGGGGTTATTAAGCGAAAGAAGCAGTTAGTTAAATTTGGAAAATGCAATTAGCAAAAAGAAGCACGAGGGACATAACATGCGCGTTGGTGCAAATCCTAAAATAACAAACCTTGAAGCATGAGTAGCATGCAACTATATTGATCTATGTGCAACTGACATTCATAACTGTAACCTATTTAACAAAATAGAAATTAGTTTTCAAATTTATACAAATGTTAAAAAGCGCTATCATTTAATCCTTTACCAATAAACCAACTTACACAGGTTGTTTAAGCAGGACATTTTAATTGGCTCGATTCCAAATACATTTGGCACTAATCCAGTCAAATAATAATGTACTAGAACACAATAAATAGCCCTTATAATATGAGCCTTTCAGAAGCCAAATCTGATATCTCAACTGGTCCTCCCAAAACTAAAGATTTACTTTTTAATAAAGAAGAAGTGAAAAGGATTGTTTCCAATAGATCCCCCTTTCCCCCAGATTAGTCTGAAGGAACCCCTTTGAAAAACTGAAAACAATTACTTGAATTCACCTATATTTTAATGTTAACTATATTTTCAGGGAAATAAAAAGGATTAACTGACAAAATTATTTCTTCCATTACATACTACGCACTTTCCCACTACAATCTTATTTCAAGAATTTCAAAAATACACTTAATTATATCCTTGGAACTCCTGTACATACGTTGATGATTGGTACATAAAAATCAAACAGTTTGTTACAAGACGGTATCTTAGGGGCGGGGGCGAGGGTACCCCCCAAGAAAATGTCCGACTCATAAAAACAAAAATACATGCAAACAAACAAATTTTTGATGATTTTTTTAAAGTTTTTTGTAACTCCCTTCCCCCGTTAAAAAGGTTGAAGGGTTCAACCAAAGCAAGTGGTGATTTTTACCATTTTTGCGCCACAAAACAGCAATTTTGGCCTGAATAGATCAGAAATACAATCACGCAAAATTCTGAGATGGCCAATCCATTTCAGTTGTAGAAAAGCTAGTTACATTCCTATCAATTTTCAGAAGTCATATTGATACTGGGGATGCATTCGTCCCCAAACATATAAGCAGTCCACATAAAAAAAAGGGTTATTATTGACTACTATTTGAAAGCTCCATTTGATTCAATCACTATTTCAAGGTTCATGATTTTATACATCTTAGCTTATAGGTGTGCAACATCTATTAGGGAGAATATCAGTGGATCTTTCATGATTGGAGGGGGATGCCTAGGAACAAGATTTGCAGACAATAATGTCTAAATTTAGTTTATCAGAATACTTTAGGAAAGAATTTGACTGTACTTGCTATAAACAATACAATTTTTTTTGTTCAAATATATTGAAAACAATCGGCAAAGAAAATATTACTTTTATAATATTTTACTTTAGCCAGTTCATGGAAGAACGTTCCATTAGCCAAAGTTCAGCCAAAAGTTAGCCAAAAGTTCATTTAGTCAAAGTTCTTGCATGGCAGTGTGCTTTCAGGAAAACAACAATCACCACTCTCAAACACTCAATTAAAAATGCCAATTATACTTTTCATTTAAATTATGATCTACAATCTACAGGAGCGTCAAAAAAAATTATTTCAAAATAAGGAGATTAAAGAACAAAATAATTAAATAGTAAGCAGTCAGTAAAAAGTTACGTAGAGCGTACCCTGGAGTCCTATTGGCAGATAGATTTCGAATATAAAAAGGGTCTTTACTATATAACAATATTTGTTCAAATGAAATTTTAAAAAATGAAAGTAGAGAGTGGAATTTACCTTCCACACACTCCCACCCCCTTGGGTATGCCACTGAGTTATTGCCTCGGATGTGCAAAATAAGATTGAACCACAGCTAGCTAATTTGTCTCTCTTAAATAATAGCAGACAAGAAAAATGAAAGTAAGTATTTGAGTAGACTAGATGAGAACAAATTATGTGAGAGTAAATCAATTATCCGCTATGCCAAAGTAAATGTTAACTTATTGCAGAAAACTATTATACCACTAACCAACTACCACTATTATACCACTAACCAACTACCACTATTATACCACTAACAAAGCATTGCAGCACCAAGCCATCTGAGGCCAACACAGCTGTGCACGCTCCTCTTCCACATCAACCGTTCAAGTTTTTACCTTTTACCCCCTACTTATAAAGTTTGAATCCTTTCTTATACCCTCCTTCCCATTTGGAGACAACCTGTTTTTCGTTTTGTCCAAGATAAATGATCAAAGAGTACAATCTTTGACAATCTATCATCCTTCATCTTTAACCCATGGTTAGCCACTTAAATTATTTTTTCATTATAGCCCTAGAAATTGAAATCAAATCTAATTTCCACAGAGTTTATTGCTTGATATACGGATGGTTGAAAAAGGCACTTAAAACTGTCCTCAGACAATTCCTCTGGATGACATGTAACATATCTTCTTCAACTCTAAGCAACACTCATGTGCTAGCCATTTAAGTCTTTCTTTCATTATAGTCCAAGAAATTACAATCGTATCAAATTTTCGCACAGCTTATTGTTCGATATACGGACGGTTAAACAAGTACCTAAAACTGTCCTCAGACAATTCCTCTGGAGAACATGTAACACATCTTCCTCAACCTTAAGCAGCACCCGTGTGCTAGCCATTTAAATCTTTTTTTTTATTATAGTCCAAGAATTTAGAATCGAACCAAATTTTCACACAGCTTATTGTTCGATATA
This sequence comes from Artemia franciscana, assembly GCF_032884065.1. Lineage (NCBI taxonomy): Eukaryota > Metazoa > Arthropoda > Branchiopoda > Anostraca > Artemiidae > Artemia > Artemia franciscana. The sequence continues at coordinate 6,727,837 of NC_088871.1, forward strand.
TGGACATATACGGACGGTTAAATAAGCAACTAAAACTGTCTTCAGACAATTCCTCTGGAGAACAGGTAATATGTCTTCCTCAATCCTGGACAGCACCCGTGTTTCAGAGCCATACTTGACCACTGTCATTACTGTGTCTTCCAATACTCTAATCTGGGCTCGCAGGCTTTCCTTCATATTATACTAACTGCAAAACAAAACCTACACCTTGGCTATTCTCCTGTTTGCATATGCATTGCATCTACCACTTCTGCATGTAATTCTACTCAGGTAAGTGAAGCTATCCATTTGATCGATATTATCGTGACCTATTATCGCCTCTTCACCCTCCTTTATTCTTAATCTAAGAGACTTCTTCTTCTTTACATTATGGGTTCAAACTTATTCTAGTCCCCCAAACCTTCAAAGAGGCCAAAAATTTATTCATTTCACTAATATTTTCATTTAGGATTTGTTTTCATTATAGCATTTAAGTAAAAAATAAAAAATCAAACCAAAAGTTTCGGACAATTCTTATCCCTACCCTACCTTAGATCTCCTCTTCCTCTACCTTAGATCCTCTTCCACAAGCAAGGAATCGGAAATGGTTTATCTCTAGTTCAACCCCCCCCCCCCTAAAAAAAAACCCTTACTGCCTTAAAAGTACTTCTGCTCTTCCCTATCCTAGCAAATACTAATATTCTAAAACTGTAACCTGTGATAAGTTGGTTAGGTTACGCTTCGGTTAGATTAGGCTAATCCAAGTTAAATTAGGTGAATATGATTAAAAATAAGGACGAAAATCGAAAATGTGTTAGGACTATTTAATTCAGAGATGTACTGAAGATTGAAAGTATCTAAAACCTGGGAAAAAATATACCTTGTAAACGCCCAATTTCATCCTTTAGCTGTTTGATAAGATTAGCATTATCATCTGTTGAAGTCACCTGTGGAAAAATCGAAATAAACAGCTAATTCAAAAAACTAAAATGCAGGTTAATTGCAAAAAAGAAAAAAAACATTTCGTTAGCGTTTAAAGATATGAGAAATTTTACCAAATACAACCGAAATAAGTAATAATAAGAACGCAATTTCAATAACTGTTCAGTTTTTTTCTATCAAACAAGAACAGTCGTCTTTAGAAACCTCTCTTATCTACAGAAAATTTAATTTAATATTCCTGAGGCGGGAAAACATTCAAATCTGAAACAAAAATCAGCTAACCAGCAAGATTTCAAAAACAAAGAAGATGAATAAAGACAAGAAAAAAAAAACACCAAAAAAACAATAAAATCCCAGCACATAAAGGGATGGGGTGGAGGCTAGAGCCGGTTAACCGATCCTCCCACTAGATACCCTTTGTTATGCTTTTCTTCCAAGATATCCTTTGTTAACCCCCACTCCCTAAAAAAGAGGGGAGGGGAGAAACTCTTTTAGAAGAAGGAAAACTAGAGAACATAAAATTTAGATTTGTGTATCCCATTAAAATTCTGCTTTCAAAAATTACCCAGGATAAAAGGCTTTTTTTAATAGCAAACTTGCAATACTGTTATGAAGGTTCCTAATTGTCTATTTCTAAGGAGACATAAGCCGTTGTGGATGCCATAGGTATAAAGGCCCGATATTTTGTTTCTCCTACTAAACAGACTTTAAATACCTGCATGGTTCAGGTTTTAGCAAGACTTGAACTGTCCTGACTAATCCCTATATACCTATAATTGTTTAAAGGAGAATGAGAAACAAAGAATGCAAAATTAAAACAATCTGTTACACCATCTAGTCAAAAAATGAGGAAATAACAAGTCGATAATAAAATATACAAGTCATGTATTATAAAATAGCAAGAAAACCAAAGCAAATATTATAGCTGTTTTTTCTAATACATATTTTTAATGAAATTACATTCCTGTTATAAAGGTTGCCAATGGCCAAAGTCCTTGCTTTGGCTGTTCAGTCATACAGAACGAAAATCACTACATGACTCTTATTTCAATAGGCGTTGCATGTCCATCTCTTTTCTACTATGAATCTGTTTTAAATCGGCTCTTTGCATAATTTTTGAACACTTACCATAGGGCTGTTCATACAAAGTAGCCGCAGATGCAAATTTTCGGTTTTTTTAACCATTTTGACTTATAAGCTATTTTAGATTTTGATCGGAGGCCATATGGGGTTTAGAGGTGATTTGATGATGATCGGGGTCACATGCGACACTAGGAGATGTCAGGATCCTCTTCAGTATACAACGTTATAAAGAAAATTAGATTTTTGATTTGCGACCGAATAAGCCTTCCGCCAAATTTCTATGGCCTATATGATGATGCTTAAAAACGGGAGACATATTTCTCTTTACTAAGAAAAGTCAACTCTACTGCGTCGACTATGACAGAAAAATGCCAATTATACAAGCTTTTTTTGCCTTTTACACACTGATTAATTTATAAGGAAACTGTTATAAAATGTTTTTCTTCTGTTTTCATTTCTGCTTGAGTTTTTACTTTTGCTGTTACACTTCAGCGTCTTTTTTCATTCAAACGTTTGACTGAATTTCGTTTCATTTGTAAATTTTATGGCTTCTAGTTTTGACTTTATAGGACTTCTGACAAGCAGTCCTCGTCTTTGAATCCCTCTTCCCTGAGCTAACAGTTCCTTCCAACTTCATCTTTCAAAGATCACGATCAGAATGGTTTATTTGAAAAAAAAAAAGAAAAAAAAAAGGCTGACAAGAATATGTGTCTTTCAAAGAAATGCTAAATAAATATTTAAATAAACAAATATTTCTATTAAATAAATGTTTTATAGTATATTAAATAAATAACTTAAATAAATGTTTTCAAGGAAACGTTAAATAAATATTTAACACAAATACGTAATAATGATGTATCCATAAAGAACAACAAAAAGTATAAAAATAAACAAATAATCATTAAATAGCAGGCGACCCACAACAAAAGGTTCCCGTCTAGTGGTGAGTCATGGATTTATTTATATTTATTTTATGCAATTTTTTTTTAATTCTCTTTTTTTGCCAAATAGGTGTACTATATTGTTATACCGGGTCTTTGTCAATCGGCCTTGTGTCTCCGGCTTGACCTCTATATATATATATATATATATATATATATATATATATATATATATATATATATATATATATATATATATATATATATATATATATATATATATATATATATATATATATTGTGTGTGTTGTTGTTGAATAAAGAGTAACAGAAAACTGAATCGACAAAATTAAAAAATTCAGTTGAGAAAAAGCTTTTTAATCCATCAAACATTGTTTAATCTTACAAGATTAAACTTCGTAAGAAAAAAAAACTTCATTTTTTCTATTTTTTCCGAATTAAAACGGGACAGACCAGGGGAACCGTTCAGGCCACTGCTCCTACAGTCTTCTGTTCTCAGTTTGCCCCTGAATAGTTAGTCATTAATATTACACGGAACCAGTTAATATAAATAACCTACATTTCCTGTTATTGGGATTTTTTCACCATCTTCATTGGTTGACATAAGACTTTCTTTCTCGGTTTTTAAGGCATCCATCGTATTTTCTAGATCGCGGATTCGTTTCTGAAGTGCCTCAACTTCTTCTGACTTGCTCTCATGATCTTTCTTCTCATTTTGGCAAATATCAGTATCTAAAAAAAATAAAGAAATTTTTTTAAACCTGTACATACAAGGAGGGGATAAATGGTAAAAATTTGTATTAAATAAGTAAAAATATTTAAATTAGTAAAACGAAAATTGCATTAAATATTTGTATTAAGCTATTCACAAAACGTTACGATAACACAATATAAACAAAATAAAACTGATACCTGTAGAATTACCACAGGCGACTATATCCTCTGGGGATGTAGAAATTAAGACTAACAGAAGAGGATCATCGTTACCCTGTTTAAATAAAGTCCCTCCTGATATTTTGTCAATCTCCCTCCTGAGATTGACATCTGAACAAGATTCGACATCATTTGATTTGTAAAAAGGACGAAAATGCTATTCCAATTCTAAGCATGGCATTTTTCTTCTCCCGATAATTTTTTATCACAGATGGTAGACAATTTTCCCGAATCTTGAGCCTCAAATCGTAAAAAAGGATAAAAAAGGGAATAAAAAGAAATGAAAAAAAAACAAAGCGAAAAAAAGACGACAAACCATAAAAAACTACCACTACTAATGACTCACTGGAACACAGTCACCTGAGGCCAACACAGCTATGCATGCTTCTCCTCCATCCCATTCTATTAAGACCCTTCCTTTCTACACCTTTCCAAGACCCTCTATTTTCCCTTAAATCCCTACGTCTTCCTCCCACTCCGTTCGGGGACAGCCTGGACAGCCCATTTTAGCCTTCTGGTGGCATCTTCAAGAATATGGAATAGGCTTCCAGCTGTGGGACGGGGCAAATACACAATACAAATAATTCAACTCCTTAAAAATGCTCATAAAATACCCTATATCCTCATTGCCCCTAACCATCGGGGACCGCTCCATGACCTGAGCCTCCCTAAATGCCTTATTTGTTCTCCAAGTGGGTTAGAATTACCTCTTACTGAAATGACCCACCTTACATGCTAGTGAAGGTTATGGGATTTGTTCAGATCATTCTACCATTCCTGTGTCGGCTGGTATTCAAAGTATAGTTTGAGGTGGCTTCGTTTTAGGTTCTGTTCTCTTTTCGTTCTCTCTTCTTTCTGTTCGTTTTAAGTTCCAAAGTTACTTTTTATTTTCAGTTAAAAAAACGTACCTTTTTTTTACTTAATATAAATACTTAGATCGGTATTTTTCGGCCAGAAAAAAAATTTATAAATGTAAATTATACTAAAGGCCGTAATCAGGGGTCCATTTTTGTCTGACTAAAAAAAACGTAACAAGAATGCATATAGACAAATTTTTGATACGTTTTTTGAAGTTTTCAATATTTTTATCACCATCCCTCCAAACAAAAATCCTGTACACGGCCTTGATTTTACAGAATAATGACTTATTCTCATTACTGCATCTTATTAGCCGATTGAATTCTCTATGAAATTTCTAACCCCTTAAGATTTTTTCCTTAAGTACCATGGAAAGACGGTTTAGTTTTTGTAGTTATCAACTAATAAATACCTTCTATTGAAAGATAACCATTTTCATCTGACTTTTCCTTGTCCAACTTCAATATAAGTTCTGCCTCAATCTTTCCCCTTTCCCCATCAGGGTGTGGCAAAACACCGACTTGAAGCTCCAATATTTTCTTCTCCAGAATACTCTTTTCGTCTTCCCATTCCTTCAATTCATCCTGATACTTGCCCAGGGTCTCGTTCAATTTCGACTCGATAGATTCGGCATTCTTTAACTGTTGTTCATACTTTTCTAGAATGTCACTTAATTCAACGTCTTTCGTCTTAACAAGCTGCCTCAGGGATGCACACTCCTCTTCAATGTTAGCTAGCGATCTTTCCACAACTTCTAACTTTCTAAGACTATCGTTCTTCTCCTGTAACGCTCGGCTTAAAGATTCTTTAGCAGCATCTTCATATTTGCTTCTTTCTTCTATCATTTGTAAAACATCTTCCTTGAGCTTATCTTCAGATTGGTTCTTAAAAGAATAAAAATTGATAATTTCCCAAAAAGTATTTCATTGTTTGAAATACAGCCGAGAATTCCGCAGTTGGGTATTGAAGTGTTTTTCACTTAAAACTAAATTTTAAAAATAGATTTTTTCACTTTTAAAATAATTTTAAATTTCCTAATTGTTTAAGATACATAGGGTTGTGTAACTTTTCAATTAACCAATTCTAAAAATCAGATTTCTTTTTCACTGTAATTGGTGCTTTCATTAATCTTTATATTTCAACAGTAATTCTTGACTCGAATTAAGTTTGAATGACTCCAATTAAGTTTGAGTGACTCAAATTAAGATCAGTGAAGCCATACCTCTTGGTGAATGATCCCTACAAAGTCTGCTAGAGAATAATCTACGAAGTAGCTAAAGAGATTCAACGATCTAGAGTACAACGGACAGTGAAAATAAAATTTAAGTGCTTGAACTGGTTAAGAAAAAAGTTTCACAAACCTATATATCTTAAAAATTAGTCAAAATAAAGAATTCAATTTTTAATGGAAAAGAATTCAATATCCAGCTACAGAGTTTTCGGTAGTAGCGGGCACTAAAAAAAGAAAAAAAAAGGTAAAAAAATAAACTAAAAACATATGGCACCTAACAGCTTAAGAAGTTGTAGCCTTCCTCTGGAGGAGCAATTGTCTTTTGGAATGAACATTGCCAGTGTTTAATATTTTACGGAAGAAAAGTGTTGCCAAATTTAAGTAATTGGCATACTTATTGTGTTGCGAGAGCAACACTTGGGTTCTGTCCCTTTTTTTTTTCTATGCCGCCGATCTCAGCTTATTCCTGGAAACTGGTAAGGGTCTAACCTTTACGTTTGTTACGAAAAGTGTGGACCTCAGGCCGGATTGATGAATATGACATTACATTTTGGAAAGCTCCGCAGAACTCTTACCTGGGGCCAAAAAGGATGGTTTTTGCTTGTCCACGAGCCAGAGCCTATGGTGTGCGAAGTGAAGTGGAGTTATATAGCCTATGTCAGAGAGGAGTATCGGAAGTTGTGCAGCCAAGCTTTCGTTTCATCAAAACATGTTTCTGCTTTCGAGTGGAAAGCTCCGTTCTAGCAGGCAAGCACCACTTTCAAACTGAATATAGACTAAAATCTATAAGTGTTAAATATAGGCGGCAGTTACCCGGCCCCACAGCCAATATATTTTCTTTGAGTGATAAATAGAAAAATTTACAAAAGCAAAAATGTGGCATTTTACCACGGGTCCGAAAGTGCTGTCATCTATTGTTTCTATCCATTTCTGTTCGTGATTTCAGCTGACTTTATCATTCGGTTTTTCGGACTTGGGACTGCGGTAGAGAAATGGTATCTGATGTGCATAATAAACGCTAAAAGTTCTCTCATTGCTAAAGAAACTGGAGCTTATCCTTAGCTCCTTCTAAGTGGTGATGTTAGAAAGTTGGCGCACAGCAAAAAAAAAATAAAAAAATCAACTTTTGCACTAAGACAGATAGAATTTTTTTTTACGGCAATCGATAGCTCTTGATGAGCTGATCAAAGTATATGACATCCATTTTTTGGTACAAAAGTTCCTTCATGAGGTATACCAGTTTGAAAGTTTCGAAGGGGTTGACAACTCCAGTAGTAAGGTACACACTGAAACGAAATCTAGGCCGATACAAATTGTGAGACATATAGAGGACTTGTAAGCAACAGTTTGCTGTTAGGTAATAATCACCTTAGGTAATGAGGGGTTAGCAACTTTTGCTAGTTGGTGTATCTATTATTTGTTTCCAGTGTATTTGATGGTAAAACCAATTTGGTTCCAGTGGTATGACATGTAGGGGACTTATAAGTAATGATCTGTTGTTAGGCTACAGTCAACTTCAGCGATGAGGGGTTTGCAACTATGCTAGTTGGTGTACCCATTTATTTGTTTCTGGTGAACTTGATGCCTATCACGGGAGAGGGACTTTATTTATTTCCGGTGAACTTGATATCTATCACGTGAGAGGGACTTGTAAGTAAGAATCTGTTCACTTTGGGCTAGAAATTTGTGCAATTTGGTGCACATTGTACTCGATCTCTTTAAATCTGACAGAATTAAGTGTTTACGCAACGGGTACAAACGATAACGTAAAACAATGAGGTAGCTTCGTAATAATTAGTGTCACCTATGGTATTTTAATCCTGAAAAGTTATGGATAGCTTTATAATACCAACTAGATTATAGAAGATATTGTTCCAAGTTTTCATCCGTCACGATGTCTACGATTGAAAAGAATAAAGTTCTACTGGCTGCAAAGTCAATTTAGTCACTTCTGTCGATATTATTTTGTAGGTGTTGTTTTTCAACGCTGAGGAATAGCCTTTGGTCATGTGATAACTGATTGCATTCTTGTTAGAACATACCGTTTTAAAAACTTCGATAGGCTGGCAACTTCATCATTTAACCGATCGTGAAGAAACAAGCGCAAACGAGAATGTAAAACAATGAGATAGTTTCGTAATAATTAATAGAATGTCATCTATGGTATTTTGATCCTGAAAAGTTAGGGATAGCTTTATAATACCAACTAGATTACATAGGATATTGTTCCGAGTTTTCATCCGTCACGATGTCTACGACTGAAAAGGATAAAGTTCAACTGGCTGCAAAGTCAATTTAGTCCCTTCTTTCGATACTATTTTGTTGTTGTTTTTTCAACGCTGAGGAATAGCCTTTGATCATGTGATTACTGATTGATAGCGAAGAAACAAAACCAAAGTGTTGCTCTTGCAGCACTTTAGCCGGCGAAGCCGGACAAAGGTTGCCGCAACACTTCACGCTGCCCGGGCAACGTAGGTCTAATTTATATTTACCGTTCGACATGTGGTATTCCCCTAACGACTTTATAATCCTGAAACATCCAAAATAAAAACATTGAAGATATTGCAATTTTCAGGTATAAACAGATCTAAAATGGCTCCGGAGGGGACGTCTTGATTTCCTCAATACTTTAAAGGTGTCATTTTAATACAACTAAGCAGTTCAGAGTAAAATAACTTCAGATTAATAGGCTGTAAACATTGATAAGTTTACATTAGAAAAACCACAGATGATTTAGACTGTTGAGCCCTGTTCACCTGCATGCTTATGGGTGCATGTATGAACACGCATGCCAGCCATTATCACTTTGGGCCAATCAAAGCTACTTACAAAAGAAGTAAGTTATATTCGGCATATATTTATTATAACAAGATATTGATGTCTAGCTAAGGATACACATAAATTGGAATTTCCCGAACTACAGAGGGAAAAAAAAAATTCACACATTAAGTATTCTACCAACATAGATAAAAGGGGTCAGGGTGGAAGAACAACAATTTCAAAAAAAGTGAGATATAAATTACTCGAAGAAAAAAAAAGATATACTTTAGCATATGCTGAGAATTTAATAGTTCCCTTTTTCATATCCTCATAGAAATCAACACGGAGGGAGAAACTTCAGCTACGAGTAAGTCATAAAAAACAATAAATTTATCATTCAACTACTATTTCATACTGTTTCTACTTTTTTTTTTGTCGGCAAGACAGGAAAAAAACCAATTTCAAGCAAGCAAGTAATAAGTTACAATTACTTAATAAAAAAAGAAACTTGTGCTCTAACTCATAATTAAGACTAAATATTTCTCTAGTTCAGGATCTGTTTTGATTCAATCCGGAGGAAAAAACTTCAGCATAGAATAAATTAGTTATAAATTATTTGAAAAAACTACAGGTTGTTTCATAGGACGAATATTTAACAAGTCTCTTTTTCACGTTCACGTTTGAGCCAACACTGAAATTTCGAGTAGGTGCGTTATGAACTGTATGAAAAATGTTTTATTATTCTTGGGCATATGAATAATGTTTGATAATGCTTTTCTTCAGGATCTCTTTAGAGTCAATGTAGAGAAAGAAACTTCAGTTTCGAGTAAGTTAGTTACATATTAATTGGCATACGTTAAACGAGTTTTAGCGTTTCTCTTTTTTAAATAATTAATTTCATATTTCTCTTTTTAGGTTCGTTTTTGACACCTTGGCGAAAGAAGATGCTATTTCAAGCAAGTACGTCAGAAAGAAGTATGGCTTTAGCATATGATTTAGAGGTGGTTTTAGCGGAGGGATAGAGGGGGCACTTGCGCCGGGCGCAGAATATTTAGGGACGCAAAATAAAAATAAAATCTAACGGTTGAAATCCTTTTTTTTAATTTTTGAAATTGTGTTTTATTAAAATAAAGTAGAGGGCGCAGTTAATTAATGAAAATAACTAATAAATCGCTTTCTAATTATTAAAAAATTTAAAAAATAATTAGAACATAAATTATTAATATATTAATAAATCGAAAATAATTTTGTTAATGAATGAAAATTTTGTTCAAACTTGGCTTGGAAATTTTGTGAGACAGGGGGGGGGGGCTAATCAAGATTTTGCCCTGGGCACAGGAGAGGTCAGAACTGTCACTGATATGACTATAATTCTACTTAATATTTCTCTATTTCGGGTCCTCTTTTGAGTAAACATGAAGGAAAAAACTGCAGCTTCAAGCAAGTAAGTTGCAAATAATTTCAAAATACACAACAACAATTATGGATATGACTAAAATAAAATCCTTTTCTTTTCAAATTCTTTTTTGAGTCAACATGGAAGAAGCAAATTCAAGCGAATAAGTTATAAATTGTTTGGTGGAAAAAAAAAACAGTTTCGAGACATTGCAACGTTTATCCTACTCTTTTGTGTAAAAGTTGAGGGAGAAATTCCATATTCGAATAAGAAAGTAGCAACTGTACTAAAAACGTCCTACACTATCTATAGGATGCATTCCTAAAATGGAATGACGTCACATTCAAGGAAATTAACAATCTAATTAAAGCTACATTTTTGACAGAAATATATGACATCATGTACTCTCAACATAATGCACTGTTAAAACAGAATGGGTCATATTCAAATAAAGGTATATACCTAGAAGTAATGTGAACGACATCTTAATTTTTTAAGGTTCAAAGAAGAAAGAGATAATAGTTAGATACAAGTAAAAAAAACAATGTCATATACTACTACTAAGAAGAATATGATAAAATAATTTTATTCAGGTATTGAATAATTGACTAATCAAGTAACTCGTCAGGTATTGGCTAATTCTGCCTAAAGTATGACTGTTAGTTTAGATGATGCATTTTTAAGGTTCTCTTTTTGCTGATAATGCAAGATGTTAGTTTAGTTAATAAGTTATGAGTGATTAAAAAAAAAAACAAGTAGGAATAGTATTTAATATTTCTTTTTTTCAGGTTCTCTTTTATAACAACGAGAAAGAATCAACAACTTAACTACTTAAGTATTCTATAGATAATTAAAAAAAAACAATTGTGCTCTAGCTTAGGACTAATATTTGATATTTCTTATTTTCAGGTTTGTATTTAAGTAAACATGGAGGAAGAAACTTCAATTTCAAGTAAATAATTCATATTTTACTCAAAGAAGAAATAATTACGCTCTAGCTTAGGACTAATATTTGATATTTCTCTTTTTCAGGTTCCTTTTAAGTAAACATGGAGGAAGAAAGTTCAATTTTAAGCAAATAATCTATAAATAGTTTAAAGAAAAAACAATTGCAGTCTAGCTTACGGCTAAAATTTGACATTTCTCTTTTTTAGGTTCGCTTTTAAGTCGGCACTGGGCTTTTATTCCAAGTCATTGATGACTTAGTAAAAAAAAAAAAATTGTGCTCTAGCTTTGGACTAATGTTTAAGATATTTTTCAAATTTTGATGTTTGATAGTTAGAGTAATAAAACAACTGTACTCAAGCTTTTCTTATTCAGGTTCCCATTTAAGCCAAAATGAAAAAAAAAATTTCAAATAAGTAATTTATAAACTATTTAAAGCATAAAAAAACATTATTTGAAGAAAAAGTAACTGTGCTTTAGTTTGTGCCTAATATTTAATTAAATAAAAAAAAACAAGTTCCTTTTAACTGAAAGTAAGGAGCGACATTAAAACCAAAAACGAACAGAAATTATCCCGTATATGAAAGGGGCTGTTCCCTCTTCAACGCCTCTCTCTTTGCACTAAAGTTTGACTCTTTCTCTCAACTCTACTTTGCAAAACAGTAAAAACTTTAACTTAAAGAGCAGGGCGTTGAAGAGGGAACAGCCCCTTTCATATACGGGGTAATTTCTGTTCGTTTTTGGTTTTAATGTCGCTCCTTACTTTCAGTTAAAAAGAACTTGTTTTTTTTATTTATTTCTGAACGTTTTTTAGTTACTCCATGTTATGATTTCGACTCTCCGCAGATGAATAATTAAAGCGCAATTTGCATATTTATTTATTTGGCTAAATGGCTTTCCCATAGTTTTGATCTAATGATTATGAGAAAAAAGGAGGGGGAAGAGGCCCAGTTGCCCTCCAATTTTTTGGGTACTTAAAATGGCAACTAGAACTTTTAGTTTTTACGAACGTTTTCATTAGTAAAAGATATACGTAACTTACGAATTAGCTTACGTAACAAACTTCTATCTTCGTATGTTTTTATTACGTATATGAGAGGGTTTGCCCACTCGTCAATTTACACTCGTCAATCTTTACACTAAAGTTTAAATTTTGTCCCCTGAATCACAAAGGCCGTAGAATAAATAGTTGAAATTACTAAAAATACTTTAGCTTAAAGAGTGAGGTATTAGGAGGAGGTGAACCCCTTATATAGGTAATATTTTCTCTTCGTTTTAAGTTTTAATGCTACTCCTTACTTTCAGTAAAAAAAGAACTTTTTCATATTCATTTTTTCATTGTTTTTTAAATAATGCTAGAAAATGCTGCGCCCCCTTCATGGAAATCTTCTTCCCCCATGACAAATTCCTCAATGGAAAGTTTCCCCAACATAACCCCCTCTTCTCAACCCCTCCTCCCAACCAAAAAATCCCCCTGAAAACGTCTGTATACATCCCAATAACCATTACTATATGCAAACACTGGTCAAAGTTTGTAACTTGCAGCCCCTCCCACGGGGACTTTGGGGAAGTAAATCGTCCCCAAAGACATAGTTATAAGGTTTTTCGACTATGCTGAATAAAATGGCTATCTCAGTATTTTGATCCGACGACTTTGGGAAAAAATGAGCGTGGGAGGGCGCCTAGGTGCCCTCCAATTTTTTTGGTCTGTTAAAAAGGGCACTAGAACTTTTCATTTCCGTCCGAATGAACCCTCTCGCAAAATTCTAGGACCACTGGGTCGATACGATCACCCCTGGGGAAAAAAAAAACAACAAACAAACAAATAAACACGCATCCGCGATTTGTCTTCTGGGAAAAAATTTTCCCAGATTTTCTAAAATTGGGCAAATTTTCTCAGGCTCATAGCTTTTGATGGGTGAAACTAAACTTGATGAAACTTGTATATTTGAAATCAACATTAAAATGCGATTCTTTTGATGTAACTATCGGTATCAAAATTCTGTTTTTTAGAGTTTTGGTTACTATTGAGCCGGGTCGCTCCTTACTACAGTTCGTGACCACGAACTGTTTGATATTTCTCTTTTTCAGGTTTTCTTTTGAGTTAACATGGAAGAACAAAACTTTAATTTCGAGTAAGCAAATTAAAATTTATTTTTAAAAACTATAGGTTTTACCATATGACCAATATTTGACATTTCTCTTTTTCAGTTCTCCTTTGAGTCGACCTGGAAGAGTAAACTTCAATTCCAAGTGAGTAATTTATGAGTTAAATATTTCCAAGTTCTATTTTGAGTCAACAGGGAGGAAGAAACTTCAATTTCAAGTAAGTAGTCTATAAATGACTTGTGCTCTAGCTTTGGACTAATATTTGATATTTCTTATTTTCGGGTTTCCATTTAAGTCAACATGGAGGAAGAAACTTCAATTTCGAGAAAGTAATTGTGTTGCGGGGAGCAACACTTTGGTTTTGTCCCGTTTTTTTCTTCTATGTGTCCGATCTCAGCTTATTCCTGGAAACTGGTAAGGGTCCAACCTTTGCGGTTTTTACGGAAAGTGCGGACCTCAGGCCCGATTGATAAATATGACATTACAGTTTGGAAAGCTCCTCAGAACTCTTGCCTGGGGCCAAAAAGGATGTTTTTTGCTTGTCCACGAGCCAGAGCCTATGGTTTGCGAAATGAAGTGGAGTTATATAGCCTATGTCAGAGGAGTATCTGAAGTTGTGCAGCCAAGCTTTCGTTTAATCAAAGCATGTTTCTGCTTTCGAGTGGAAAGCTCCGCTCTAACAGGCAAGCAGGCAGGCACCACTTTCAAATTGAAGATGGACAAAAATCTATAAGTGTTAAATATATGCGGCAGTTACCCGGCCCCACAGCCAATATATCTTCTTTGAGCGATAAATAGAAAAATTTACAGAAGCAAAAATGTGGCATTTTCCCACGGGTCCGGAAGTGCTGCCATCTATTGTTTCTATCCATTTCTGTTCGTGATTTCAGCTGAGTTTATCATTCTTTTTTTCAGACTTGGGATTGCGGTAGAGAAATGGTATCAGATGTGCCTAATAAACTTTAAGAGTTCTCTCATTGCTAAAGAGATTGGAGCTTATCCTTTGCTCCTTTCTAAGTGGTGACGTTAGAAAGTTGGCTTATGTCAAAAAAAATGTATCAGATGTGCCTAATAAACTTTAAAAAGGATCTCTCATTGCTAAAGAAAATGGAGCTTATCCTTTGCTCCTTTCTAAGTGGCGACGTTAGAAAGTTGGCCTATGGCAAAAAAAAAAATCAACTTTTGAAATAAGACAGATAGATTTTTTTTTTCGACGGCAATCGATAGCTCTTGATGAGCTGATCAAAGTGTATGACACCCTTTTTTTGGTACAGAAATTCCTTCATGAGGTATACCAGTTTGAAAGTTTCAAGGGGTTGACAACTTCAGTAGTAAGGTACACAGTGAAACGAAATCTAGGCCGATACAAATTGCGAGACATATAGAGGACTTGTAAGCAACAGTTGGCTGTTAGGTAATAATCACATTAGGTAATGAGGGGTTAGCAACTTTTGATAGTTGGTGTATCTATTATTTGTTTCCAGTGTATTTGATGTAAAGCCAATTTGGTTCGTGTGGTAAGACATGTAGGGGACTTGTAAGTAATAATCTGCTGTTAGGCTACAATTAACTTCAGCGATGAGGGGTTTGCAACTATGCTAGTTGGTGTACCCATTTATTTGTTTCCGGTGAACTTGATGTCTATCACAGGAGAGGGACTTATAAGTAAGAATCAGTTCACATTGGGCAAGAAACGGCTGTTAGCTCATAACCATCTTTGGCAATGAGGAGTTTGCCACTTTTGCTAGTTGGTGTACCTATTATTTGTTTCCGGTATATTTTATGGTTAACCCAATTTGGTTCCAGTGTAATAATCCAGTGCAATAAATGTAATTAATAATCGGCTGTTGGGCTACAATCATCTTCAGCGATGAGGGGTTTGCAACTTTTGCTAGTTGGTGTACCCATTTAGTTGTTTCCGGTGAGCCTGGTGTCTAGAGGGACTTGTAAGTAAGAATTTGTTCACTTTGGGCTAGAAATTTGTTCATATTGTATTCGATCTCTTTAAATCTGACAGAATTAAGTGTCTACGCAACGGATACAAATGATAACGTAAAACAATGAGGTAGCTCTGTAACAATTAGTGTCACTATGGTATTTTAATCCTGAAAAGTTACGGATGGCTTTATAATACCAACTAGATTATATAAGATATTGTTCCAAGTTTTCCCTCATCACGATGTCTACGATTGAAAAGGATAAAGTTCAACTGGCTGCAAAGTCAATTTAGTCCCTTCCTTCGATATTATTTTGTAGTTGTTGTTTTTTCAACGCTGATTAATAGCCTTTGGTCATGTGATAACTGATTGCGTTCTTTTTAGAACGTACCGTTTTAAAAACTTCGATAGGCTGACAACTTCATCGTTTAATCGATAGTTAAGAAACAAGCACAAACGAGAATGTAAAACAATGAGATAGTTTCGTAATAATTAATAGAATGTCATCTATGGTATTTTGATCCTGAAAAGTTAGGGATAGCTTTATAATACCAACTAGATTATATAAGATATTGTTCCGAGTTCTCATCCGTCACGATGTCTACGATTGAAAAGGATAAAGTTCAACTGGCTGCAAAGTCAATTTAGTCCCTTCTTTCGATACTATTTTGCTGCTGTTTTTTCAATGCTGAGAAATAGCCTTTGATCATGTGATTACTGATGGATAGCGAAGAAACAAAACGAAAGTGTTGCTCTCGCAACACTTTAGCCGGCGAAGCAGGACAGGTTGCCGCAACACTTCACGTTGCCCGGGCAACGTAGGTCTAATTTATGAATTATTTCCAGGTTCTATTTTGAGTCAACATTGAGGAAAAAACTTCAATTTAAAGTAAGTAATCTATAAATAATAATAATAAAAAAAATGTGCTCTAGCTTAGGACTAATATTTGGTATTTATTAATTTCAGGTTTCCATTTAAGTCAACATGGAGGAAGAAACTTCAATTTCAAATAAGTAATTTACATTTTATTTAAAGAAAAAACAATTACGCTCAGGCTTAGGACTAATATTTGATATTTCTTGAATTTATGGAGGAAGAAAGTTTCATTTTAAGCAAGGAACATGGAGGAAGAAGGTTTAATTTTAAGCAAATAATTTATAAATAGTTTAAGGAAAAAAACAATTGTATTCTAGCTTAAAGCTAAAATTTGATATTTCTCTTTTTAGGTTCTCTTTTGATTCGTCACGGGGCTTCTAGTCCAAGTTATGGATGAATTATTAAAAGAAAAAATTGTTCTCTAGTTTTAAACTAATGTTTGACATTTTTCAAAATTTTGATGTTTGCTAGTTAGAGTAATAAAACAACTCTACTCAAGCTTTTCTTTTTTCAGGCCCTCTTTTTCTCTTTCAGGTTCCCTTTTAAGTTAACATGGAAGAAAAAATATCAATTCCAAGTAAGTAATTTTTAAATTATTTAAAGCAGTTCTTCCAAGAAAAAACACTATTTGAAGAAAGAAGTAACTGTGCTTTAGTTTTTGCTCAATATTTAATATTTCTCTTTTTCAGGTTTTTCTTTTGAGTAAACATGGAAGAAAAAACTTTAATTTTGATAAAGTAAATTCAAATTTATCGTTAAAAACTATAGGTTTTACCATATGACCAATATTTGACATTTCTGTTTTTCAGGTTCTCCTTTAAGTCGACCTGGAAGACTTAATTTCAGTTTCAATTTCAAGTAAGTAATTTATGAATTATTTACAAAAACTATAGGTTTTAGCGTATGACCAATATTTGACATTTTTCTTCTTCAGGTTCCCTTTTGAGTCAGCATGGAAGAAGATGCTTCAATTTCAAGTAAGTAATTTATAAACTACTTTTTAAAACTATGTTTTAGCATATAATTAATATTTAACATTTCTCTTTTTTCTTTTCTTTTTTCATTTCTCTTTTCTCTTTTTTGAGTTATTTCATTGTTTAATGCGAATTACTTGGTCTTGAATGTTGATAAGTCACCTTTTCTTTTTTTTGTCGAATTGGTATAGCTTTCCCTCAGCTTACACACCTTCAGGTGTCACAAAGCTCCTTGTGTAGACCAGAGAATCGGGTGGTCCGGTGTCTTGGCATCCTGCTTGATGAGAATCTTTCATTTAGAAACCATGCAGCCATGATTAGGGTTAAGGTCTCACGGACTTTGGGTATCATTCGAAAACTTAGACACTCATTTCCTGGATCTAACCTGAAACTTCTTTTTTTCTGTCTTGTCCAGTCATATGTTTCTTATTGCCCCATTGTATGGATGTCTACTTTTCCGTCTACGCTGCGGTCACTTTCTGTTATGTATAATAAAGCACGGCGTCTGGTTATGGACACCAACCATTCTTCACCAACACCGCTCTTAAGTCTACGGTCTATTTACATTACTTCTATAATCTATTTACATTATTTGTGCTTCTTTTGTCTTTCACCAGCTTCATGGCAATCTTCCAAAATCTCTTTGGAAAACTCCTATGTTTATTTCTGATTCAGCTCCATATAGCCTTCGTTCTTCAAATAATATCTATATACCGCCTACCCCCTACTATTCGATCAGATTTCAATCCCCTCATTGCTTGTCAACAGGTCTGGAATTCACTACCTTCTTCAGGACAGAGATGCCACTCATTTGGAACTTTTAAAAGGATTCTTAAGGGTCATTTAATAAAGATTCAAATAGAATAACTTTTTTTTCCTCTGAGGAGTTGATGTCCCCTGAGTTCTGTTTGTGGTGTATGGTTCTCTTCTCTGCGTTTTGACTCCCAGGCCTCAGGTATGTTCTCTAGGTTCAGGTATGTTCCATTGTTTTTTGTAGTTGTTGCTTATATTGTATAACACTTATATATATTGCTTTTATTGCCGTTGTTATTTGTATTTTTTGTACCCCTTTGTATCCCTGGCCATGGAGCCTTTCGAGGGGGAATAAGTGTATTGTAATTTCATTTTGAATTGTATTTAGTATTGTATTGGATTGAATAATAATAAACTTCTTCTTCTTCTTCTTTAAATTCCATTGTTGAGTCAACATGGATAAAGAAACTTCAATTTCAAGTAAGTAATTTATTTATTATTTAAAAACTATAGATTTTAGCATAAGATTTTTTCTTCTTTGAATCAACATGGAAAAGAAATTTTTTATTTCGAGTAAATAATTTATAAATTGTTTAAAGAAACAATAGGTACAATTTCAGATAGGTAATTTATAAATTATTTTTAAAAATTATAAGTTTTAGCATATTACTATTATTTGACATTTCTCTTTTTCAAGTTTTTTTTTAGTCAACATGGCAAAATAAATTTCAATTTCAAGTAAGTGATTTAAAATATTTGCAAAAAGTATGGGATTTTACTTATGACCAATATTTGATATTTTTCTTTTTTAGGTTTTCTTTTGAATCAAGACAGAGGAAGGAACTTACATAAAAGGTATGCTAAAATAGTTTTAGGGAGTACCCTTTCCTGAGCTGAATGAAAATTCTGCTATGTTTTATAATAATAATAATAATAATAATAATAATAAAAAAAAAAAAAAAAAACTAAATTCACACTTTTTAATGAGGTAAGTTTTATAAAAAAAAAAATGAATACCTTCGATAAAACTGAATGGATTGATGAATTTACTAAAAATACTAGGTCTTATGCAGAGCTTGTTCACATTAAAGAATAGTAAAGAGCCATATTAAACTGGAGACTAGCAAAAATAAATTCCAATAATAATTCAAACTCAAAATGGCCAGAAATCATAGGCAGCGCTTCGTGTCTGGTCACGTGGCAGTTCACTTCGTATAGGGAAGTGATTGGAGGGCAATTAATATCCCTCCCACGCCCACCGTTGCCCCAAATACATCCAGTCAAAATTTTGAGATAGCCATTTTATTCAACGTAGTTTAAAGATTCGGGAAATATGTATTTGAAGATGAAATTCAATATCTTCGGCACAAAACGGTTTTTCTAAGATTTCCGGGAAATAAGGTGAACACCACCCAATCAATTCTAAATAATTTGGCCACACAAAGTAAAAAAATTTATATTGGATGAAATAGGGTGATCCTTTAAGGGGTTAATTAATAGGGTTAATCGCTTTAACAGGGGTGAACATCTGGAGCGTTCCTACAGTCAAGATAGTACTGATACAATAAATAACTGGTCCGTGTTCAAAAGACAGCCAAATCTTTCTTCCCTTTACTTTTGTTTCCCTTTAGGATTAGTCCAACTGAACTATCAGCTCTGGTGACAAACACAATTTCTCCTAAATAGAATCTAGATCCAACTTTTCTTTTAGGCTGAAATTTGTATAGAAAAGCAGATTTCTTGAATGCATAGCTGTGTTGGGCTCAGGCGGCTTGGTGCTGCGGTGTGCTGTTAGTAGTAGTAGTAGTAGCAGGCCTCTTTCTTAATATCTCGAGTCCATCACTAGCCAAGATGGATGCAAAGCCCTATATCACCGAAAAATAATGTAGTTTATGGCTAATTTTGCTACTTTTCTCTGAAAGACTCCTTTCCTGTGATCAAGTTTTAGCGATAAAATTTTCGAATTAACTCATTTTAGTCATCAAAAACCCATCAAATATTTGTTCGTATTCATTTTTCGAGTTTTTTAACGAGTCTGTCAAACGTTTCTGGGGCGGGGGATTCTAATGTTCTAAAGCAGGCAATGCATGCTGAAGCTTTGAGATTCTCCTTCTCCCGCCCCTTAGCTGAACATGCGAGCACTTACGCACTGACAATTAGAAGAAATCAATATTTTTATTAAAAGAAGACCTTCCCTTCTTTTGAAGGACTTATACGCAAGAAAAAATACAGCCTGAATTTTTAGTGCAAATATAAAAAAAATTCAATGATAGGACTAAACGCGTTCCTGTTTTTTAGTTGGCTGTTCAAACCACGTGCCAATCCTGCTGGTTCGAATGATAACAAAGGAGAAAACAGTAGACATCCCTTTTTAGAATTACAATTTTTTACAATGAGATTTTTTAGGTAAAAATAGATAGAAAGATAGAAAATAAATAGACTGAAAAAGAAGGCTAATTTTTTAGAGTGAATTATTACTTTCAGAGAAGAAAAAAGTTCAAAAGACTCATTACTTTCACATAGACAGCCAACTGGTCTTCGAGGTGTTGTATTCGCGAAAGAAGTCGATCTTCAGTCATCAATGCTTGCCATCCAGCAGCACTGGCTTCTTTTGTTTGAGCTAATATACGTTGAATTTCCACTAATTTTGATTCAAGCTTCTCTTCACGACTCCGAGCTTCCTGTAAATAAATAATTCATGATTTAAACCCAAAAAAAGGGGAACCTAGAAAAAAAATTCAAGCTTAAAAGAAGGCAAAACTAAAAATACTACTACTTATAAATGTAAAAACAAATTAAACTCGTTTTTAAAATGAAATAAAAATACAAACTGATTTTTCTTTTCTCCGGAATCTATGAATATAAGTGAATACGAGGGACAAAACGGATTGGACTTTACAGAACACAGATATTAAATTGGAACTTATAAATACTTAAATGAAAAAGCCGGTGAGTTGAGGAAAACGGGTAAAGTTAGTAAGCTTACAAATAATTTAATCTAATAATAAGAAATCAAAATATTTGTAATTGGTTTCAGTTTTTTTTTTCAATAATTACTTTGTTTGTAGGTAGGCAACTACACCGAAATCTAAAAAAAAAAATCATTCGCTCAGAAAAAAAATAATTGTTTCTTTTAAATTGACTTCCCAAAAGTTACTTTGCCTTTATATAAAAAGTGACCTGATGATAAGTAAATTGGTAGCATATAAGTTATGTCAAGACTACGTTACATGAATAAGTATAAATTATACAAAGTAAGCTGAATTAAAAATGCAGTTCTATCCCGCTTTCTTAGCCTATAATGAGGGGAAGCTTGAGGTGGCTAGGACAAGTTTTGAGGATGAAGGATGACAGATTGCCAATGATCATTCTTTTTGGCCATCTAGGACCAAGCGAAAATCAGATTGTCCAGGATAGCGTGAGAAGATGCCGCAAGAAAGGACTTAAAGGAAATTGGAAAATTTTGGGAGAGTTTAAAGAGGGAAGCTTCGGATAGATTCAGATGGAAGAGGAGCATGCGCACCTCTCTTGGCCTCAAGCGGTTTGGTGCTACAGACAGTTGTTAGTAGTAGCATTAGTAAGCTATGGATATACCATCTAATGTTAATCCTCAAGCCATTATTTCAAGTAACCCTTTGCAAGTCAACACATCGTACGCATGAAATTAAGTCTACAGTCAGGAAGACGATAGCCATAATCCATGGCTAAACCCCCTCTAATTTGGTGTAGTGGCTTGTCTTAGTTAGCGAATAACAATCATGAAGATTCTTCATTTTTGGGCAATAGAATGAATAAGCTAAATAGCAATGTTGACATTAAAGTAAAACATCATTCCAAAAAGGATGGCCAGCTTATATAATTGGAAACTGATGCTAGTATCGAAGAACAAGAGCTAAGAGCTCACATGACACTTGTGACGAGGTCGGAAGAGCCAAGAGTTCATATGGTATGAGCTCTAGCAAAATTCTAAGAATCAATAGATTGATTTAAAAGGAAAATCAGAGGCATAATGCCGGTCGGGATTAAAATAAGAGCTCTGAGTCACGACGTCCTTCTAAATATCAAAATTCATTTAGATCCGATCATCCACTCGTAAGTTAAAAATACCTCAATTTTTCTAATTTTTCCTCTCCCTTCAGCCCCCCAGATGGTCGAATCGGAGAAAACGACTTTATCAAGTCAATTTGTGCAGCTCCCTGACACACCTACCAATTTGGGCAGCTTATACGAGTGAAACTGATGCTAGTATTGAAGAGAAAACCACCAACGCCATCTAGCATTTTACATTTTTTCAGCGTAATAATACGGTAATAATGGTGTAATTGATCAATGCTTCTGCAAAAGAACACAATTGAGAAGTTGAAAAAAATGCCGAGAAACACCAAACATTAGATGACTTTGATGACAGAAACAATAGAAGCTACCCATACTTCTTGCACCATTCTATGTTCCTTATTACCTAGTATTGATGCAACATACGGTAGCTACTTCTTCAGGAGAAGAGGAAAGCATGGCTTTATTACTAATACGGAGACTAATAGAGGAGAGAAGGGCGTGATCCCTTTAACAGTCTTATACAGGATTTGAAACAATGCAAAATCTAACTCTCTACCATTTCTGTATAAGGTTTAAATCCTTGCGAATCCCTTTTAAAACAGAAAGACGGAGCTTAGCTAAAGCACTAACTCGCATTCTGCATAATAAACATGGCCTTAAACTTCATACTAGATATAAAAAAAAAAGTTTTTTTTTTAACTGAAAGTCAGGAGCAGCATTAAAACTTAAAACAAACAGAAATTATTACGTATATGAGGGGGGTTACCCCTCCTCAATACCGTGCTCTTTACGTTAAAGTTTGATTTTTTGTTCCAATTATTTAAGAACGACTCCTGAAACACAAGAGCCGTCTAATTAGAATATAAGCTTTTTTTTAAAGTTAAAAAAAAACTTCGACGTAAAGAGCGAGGTATTGAAGAGGGGGCAACCCCCTCATAATCGTATTATTTCTGCTCGTTCTAAGTTTTAATATTGTTCCTTACTTTCAGTTGAAACAACTTGTTTTTTTTCTGATCGTTTTCTAAATAATACCGAGAGATCCGGTCCTCTCCCTCCAAATTTTGATTGGGCGACTTTGGGGAAAAAAGAGGCATGGTAGGGTGGCTAGCTGCTCTCAAATAGTTTTGGTTACTTAAAAAAGGCGCTAGACCTTTTGATTTCTAATCAAATGAACGCACTCATACTCTAGGATTACTGGTTCGATACGATCGCCTCTAGGGAAAACGAACGAACAAAGAAAAAACAAGTTTCTATACAGGAGCTTGTTTTCTGATATGCTGAATGTGATGGTATGATTTTCATTAACATCGCTTGATATTTTGGAGGTGTTTTCCTCTTTTTTGAAAATTGGCAAATTTTTCTCAGGCTCGTAAATTTTGACGAGTAACATTAAACATGATGAATTTTATATATTTTGAATAGCATCGAAACTGGATTCTTTGACGAATCTATTGTTATCAAGACTCTGTTTCTTTGGAGTTTTGGTTACTATTGGGCCGCATCGCTCCTTACTTATAGTTCGTTACCACGAACTGCTTGATAGCAAAAATCATTGAAAAAAAGATGAAAAAAGAAAGTTACCTGAAGAATTTGATTGACTTCTGATAATTGCTGATGGCCCACTGTATTACTTCCTTCACTGAAAGTAAAATATATTGAAATAACAGTTATATTAGATTAATGCCATTATTTTCATCAAATCGAAATAAACCATAGCGAACGTTTTTATCAATTCTTTCAATTCTTAAATAAACATAGCGACTATTAGAATGTCTAGTGCCCTGTGCTCATTGACTCGATTAATCAATTAGTTCATATAATCAACAACATAAAAATAAAGATAATAATGAAGAAAAAGAAGGAGAAAAAAGTAACCATGATATTCACAAGGAATCTGCTCTCGTAATACAAGGACAGAAATCAGAAAATAAAAGACTTTTGGCTAAAAAAAAACTGGAAACCCATATTATCACAAATTTGGCAAAATAAAATTGACAAACCAAAGTGATACGGGTCACTTACTGTTATTGTTTTATTTCATTTGTGATTTCATTTCAGTTCATTTTCTCCTACCTGAATGGCACAAAATTTTAAATTCAACAAGCTTCAGGGTGACATGCTACCGGTCCCGTCTAAGTGATCGTTTGTATAATTTTCACCATATAGCCTGGATTTCCTTCACTAACGTGAGCTTAAACACTATTTAACTCTGTTGTATAGTCAAGCTGGCCGTGGAAAGTACTTAGCATGTTTGCAAGGCCATTTCCAGGGGAAGGGTTTGAACTTTCCACCTGTAATGTTTGTCCAACTCGTATAAATGTAATAAAAATACACAAAACAGATTTTAGATACGTTTTTTTTTGTTAAACTTCCCCTGAAAAATATCCCCTCCTCCCAAACAAAAAATCCTGGATATGAACCTGCATGTTTGGCTCATTTTATAGTCCTTGAATTAATAGCATATTAATATATAATTATATTAACTAAATATATTAATTAATATTAATTTATTAATATTATTCTTGTATAAATGTTAATTTCTAACATATGTTCTCGCTTTTTTCAATCCATAGTTATATGCTATAAATCAACGTTTTAAAGATTCCTAGCTTCTTCTATACCTCTTTTTTCCTATGCATCTCAACTTCTTCTTTGCAACTGTCTTTTCTTCTTCTTCTCTTCAATAAATCCTTGAATCTTCAATCTAGTTCGGCATTGTGGAGTGACATGCATGAGAGGTGTAGCATAAGTGGGAGATGATAAAAACGGCAATGAAGGGGGGGAAAGTGATGCCATGTTTTTTTCTCACTTAATTGGACTGTCTGCCTTGCCTTTTTCTACAATTACCCGTGAATTGACTTGCACACAACTATTCCATTTTTAATTCAAATCTTATGCAAAATTATACATCTTATGCAAAAATTTTGCTACATTTAGTCCCAACCCAAGTTAGGAACATCGGTTTGGTAATACCCAAATTCAGGTTAATTGTGACTTATTTTCGGATGTGCGAATGAATTTACAAAATCCTTTAATATATAATTGGTATGTCAGTGAGAAACACAAAAGGTGTGGAAACAAATATCAAGCGCGGCCAGTTCAGACGATCGACCATTAGACTCCCATCTCGGATCATGGTTTTGAGTCCGAGGCTAACACCTTTTTTTAAATTTTATTCTTTTTGGGTAAAAGTCTCATTTTCAAATAGTTCGAGGTAACGACCTATAAGTAAGGATTGATTTAGCCCAATAGTAACCAAAGCTCTAAAAAAACATAATTCTGATATCAATATATACATCAAAAGAATTGGCTTTTCATGCTGATTTCAAAGGCACAAAATACATTAAGTTTAACAGTACCCATCATTGCCTGAAATTCAAAAGGGGTGGAAAACCCCCCCAAAAGTCAAGCGATCTTAATCAAAATCCCGCCATGACATTCAGCATATCCGAGACCCCTATTGTAAACGGTTCAAACTCCTATCAATTAAATATGAAATTTTGTATTTTTTGCGGGAAGAAAGATCAAGGATGCGTCGCACCAGGTTTATAGCTAAAATATACACTTCTGTGTAATGTCACAGATTCTCAAACGCAAAAATAGCGGAAATTCGGGCTTTTTTTTACAAATATCACTTAGACAATATTTTAATTTTTTTTAAATTAACAGTCAAAAACCAACAAACTTTTTTTTTTATTTCTTCCACATAGAACATGTCAATTCTGAACTACCACCGCTAATTTGTCAGTAAAGTGTTTTCAACTTCCGATATAGTGACAAAATAGCAATAATAAGTGGCTTTCACACAACGTAAGTAATTTTCTATGCTAAGTGGTTAAGTTACGTTATGTTAAGCATAACCTTTTACATTTAAATGCTTCTTTTCACATTAGAATAGCGCAAAAATATGTGAATAAATTATAATTATTGTGTAAAATCATCACAACCCTCATAAGTAAACTGTTGAAAACTAAACATGTTGGAATAGAAACGGAGATGCTATATCTGGTCAAGCGTGAAATACTTTAGAGAATGTTTTTTAATTCGTTTACAATACATAAAACAACATAAACTTAAGTAATGTGAAAATCTATGTGAAGCTAGAATCTGCCTGTCACTTACGCTGCACTTAACGCTGACACTGCGAGCGTTAAGGACAAAGTTTGTTCCATAAGATTACATAACCTGATCTAAAGTTATGCCAGTGTTAAGTGTTCTGAGTTGTAGCGTGAAATTACCATTAGCACTCCCTATACAACTATGCTTCATCACAAGTAGTGATTAAGTGCCATTTGCACTTTATATATATGGCTTATTTATATTTATTTATTTAATTTATTTATATAATATATAAATAATATAATAATACATATAATAATATAAATATAATATTATATAATATAAATATACTTTATGTATTTATAATATATTTATGTATATGGTATAATTTATGGCATCACGTTCTGCTCCAACTATAATCTTACTTCTTTTGAAATTTAACTAGGTTTATTATCAGTGAAGAAAGAGATTGATAACATGGTCAGAAGCATATTTAGCTTTCCTGCATTGAAAAATATATTTACAAAGACGATAATAACAACTGTAAAATTAAACAAATCATTATGTTTGATGTTAAGCAAGTTTGTAAACATGTTATATTTTATTACCAATTGGTAAAGAAAAGAGCATGCTTATTTTGTAGAATAGAAATTGATATTAGAAAATTATACCTAATAATGATATAATAGTCTATATAGCTAATAACGTTCCAACAGCATAGTATACAAAACTATACTACTACTACTACTAACAACCCACCACAGCACCAAGCCACCTGATGCCAGCACAGCTACGCACGCTCCTCCTCCATCCAAATCTATTCAAAGCCTCCCTCTTTATACTCTCCTAGGAAGTTTCCATTTTCTTTAAATCTTTCTTTATGAGATCCTCCCATCCCAACCATACACAACCTGCTTTCCGTTTAGCCCTAGATGATTGACCGAAAAAGACAATATTTGGCAATCTGTCATCCTTCATCCGAAGAACGTGCCCAAGCCACCTCAGCCTTTTTCTCATTATAGCCTTTAAAAACAGGACGAAACCACACTTTTCGTGCAGCCTACTGTTTGAAATACAGCCAGTCAGTCGGGAACCCAGAACAGTCCATGGATAATTTCTCTGGAAAGAATCTAGCTAATTCACATCCGCTTTTCGGAGCGCCCATGCTTCGGGACCATATTTGACCACTATCATCACTGTAGCTTCCAATATTCCAATCTCGGTATGCAGATTTATCTTCCTATTCTTCCAAACTTTTTTAACTGTGAGAAAACACCCTGAGCCTTGGCTATTCTACTTCCAACATCTTTACTGTTCCCACCGTCTTAACTAATAATGCTACCAAGGTAACTGTAACTGTCCACCTTATCAATCTTTTCATTGCCTAATGTCACCTTTTTATCTTTTTATTAAACGAAACCAGATGCTAACCTCATTTCCTACCATAACTGCAACAGTGTTATTCTTGTACATAGCAATAATCACTTTAATGTATTTGTCTGGTATACCATATAAGGATAAGAATTTTGCTAAAGCTCTTCTATCAGCAGAATAAAACGCTTACTTATAAACGATAAAACTGAGGACCAAAGGTGTTTGATAACTCAGGGACTTCTCAATTATTAACCCAAGATTGAAAATTTGGTCTACATATCCTCTACCCTTTCTAAGACCCCACTGTTCTTCTCTTATAACTTTGTCTACAGCATCTCCACGTCTTAAAAGTATCATCATACTAAGTAATTTTCTTCCTACAGAAACCAGGCTAATACCTCAATAATTACCACACTCGTTGTTATCATCTTTCTCATACAGTGGTTTAATCAGGGTTTACCAAAAATCGCTAGGTACTTCCCATTTTTTAAAAATTATATTCATCATCTTCAGTAGCTTATTTCTAACCTCAGAGCAACAATATTTAAGAAACTCATTGACCATACTATCAGCACACTGGGCCTTATTATTTTTTAATCCGTTCAGTACTGTCACTAATTCTTCCTCACAAAACAAGTCTTCCTTCACGTCCAAGGTATTACAAACTTTATTGTTTTCCTCTATATATTTTCCAACAACTCTATCTCGGTTTAGGATATTCTCAAAACAAGTCTATCGGTTTATAGAAAGAAGAAGAAGAAAATGGCAATTTTTCTTCAAGGAAAGAAATGGCGAAACATCAGACTAATCAAAATCTTAGAGTTCTTTTCGGAATTTTCCAAGCTGTTTCATGGAATTCCCAAGATTTTCTGTTGCGATGACCTTGGAGTTTTCCATCGAGATGTACCCCCCTCCCCCACGAGGAAATTCCTCGGGGCTAATTCCCGAAGGAAAAAGGCGTAGTCAAGCAGTAAAACAATATTACATAATGCCTATAGTCTTTCTTCTACAATGTCGGCAAGTTTATCAATTAACAAAAAGCAGAAGAGAAAGAAATCGTTCTTACATGGGAAAATCCATCGAGCTTTCTTCTCGAAAAATCCATTTGAGCTTTCCCCGAAATCTCGAAATTTGTCTCCCATTATTCCCTACATTTGATATATATATATTATATATATATATATATATATATATATATATATATATATATATATATATATATATATATATATATATATATATATATATATATATATATATATATATATATATATATATATATATATATATATATATATATATATATATATATATATATATATATATATATATATATATATATATATATATATATATATATATATATATATATATATATATATATATATATAATGAAAAGAGAAATCACCAATGCAACAGCACAAACACACACACAAAAAAAAGTAAAATAAAAAAGATAGTTGGTACCTGGGTTTAGCTTCTCTGCCATCAGAATGGTACAATTTTACAGTGGCCACTATACATCCATGTGTAACTGAAAATCGTAGATCTTTTATTTAAATTAATTGCAAATTTTAATTAGAAATGAATTAGATGTTCTGATTGGAACATCTAATATCAAGCAAGCAAAAGCAACCTAGGGGAAAAATTAACAAGTGCACTGGCTGACATTAAAACTTCACACACGTTTCTGTGTTCTATTTTGGTCTTATTTTATTACCAGGTTTTATAACAATTTTGAGGAACTTCCTTTCTTTTTGATTTGCGTTGACTGAAAAGTACTTCAATTATATGCTTCTTTCACGCCCCATTTACGAATGTTTTATTAGGAAATATAAAATTAATAGCAAAAAAGCCCACGACTCCAGCTTTTTTTCTTAACTAAACTCACTTCGCAGGAAAGGACAGAAAGTCCTTTCCTCTTCTTGTAGAGTTCACTTCAAAATATTAGATTTTGTCTTTGTCTGTCCTGAGCAATGAAGAGTACTCGGAGGAGGTCCATCTTGAAATATTTGCTTGTTTTCAATTTCATAACTTGCTACTGGCTGACAAAATCCTCGTTTTTTCTCACCTATTTGGTTTTTATTTTTCACTTATTATATCCTTTCTTTTCTTTTTTGTGTTAGGCACATTGGAGCTGGAAGGTGCCGTGTTATTATGCAGCGAAAGCGGTGACATTGTGAGGTTGATCTGATAAAAAGTAACAAGACAAATGCTGTAAAATAAATTTCTGTACATTCAGCAGCCATAAGCACACACTCCATGAGCAGTTTTCACTCTTAATTGGGTAGTTCAAAGCTGATTATTTCAACACTATTGGGAGGTTTCATATATTATACTTTCTATTTGAGTAAATGGTCTAAACTCAACAGCATAAAATCGAAACAAATTCCCTACAAAAAGTAAGTTTTTAGTATAATACATCATATATGGCAAACTTCTAAACTTCAACCACGTCGCCAGCAAAATCACAAGACCTACTCTTTTCATTTCTTTTTTTTTTGTTTAAAACATTATTCGCTATCTGCTCCTAGGCGACACCAAAATTTCCAACTTTAAATGAAACTTAACAAAACTTTCGTATTGCCAAAGATATGTAATTTCTTATTGTCAGGCTCTTTTTAATGTTGTATAGCATGGAAAGAAAACAAGCAGAAAACAAGTGGAGCAGTAAACTTAAAAAGCATGGAAAGTTTACGCGAGGGGAACTCAAATTTTTCTAAAAAAAAAAAAAAAAAAAGTTAAAAACCGTAATCACACAACGGATTATAAAAACCTAAATAAATTACTACTAATACGATTGTTTCATATCTCTTTACACTGATCTCCATTATTTCCTCCGGTTGAAGCTACCTATAAAAATGCCTTCCTTCACCATATGTTAAAACTTGACCATCGGAGAAACTTCGTCATTGTTACATCTTCAGCTGTCCAGACCCAAATTCGTCCAATGAAACCTGGTAAAGCCCCAGGATACGATGGGGTGCAAACTAAGCACCTCCTATACGCTACCCCACTTCTTATGCAGTATTTGTCACTATTGTTTCACGCTTGTATTTCTCAGCAATATATTCCAGCTGCTCTTTCGGAAGGTCTTATTACTTGTGTCTTAAAGAAGGGCAAAAACCAAAAGGTTTGTGAATCATACAGACCAATTACTATTTACTCCATAATTAGTAAGCTTTTTGAAAACGTTCCAAGAAATAAACGTTCCAAGAAATGAAAATGTTCCAAGAAATAAACACACTAAGTCCAACCATCGGGACAACCGATTCGGATTTCGCGAAGGCTTGAATGTGTAAAACAAACACGCAACTTTTTATCTATTTTAGACCGCTATAGGATGCTGAAAAAGAACCTGAATGTGTGTGCTATTGACATTTCAAAGTCGTTCGATTCCATTATCCATACACATGCTATTGTTTCTCTATTGAGAAGTGGCTTAGATCCTTTTCTCTCCCTTCTTATGAAATTGGTATGGTAATGTGTCCATATGGGTGCGGCTAGGTAGCCAGCTGAGCAAATCCGTCACTTTTCGGAAAGGTTTGAAACAAGGCTCTGTGCTTAGTCCAATTCTTTTTAATAGTCTTATCAGAACCGTTACTAAAAATATTCCTCCATTTCTAATTGAGCCCGATATTGATGTCAGCCACCTCTGTTACGCAGACGATATCCTTCTATTACCAGATGATCTCCAGGTTCTCCAGAATACAGTTTGCTCCGGTCTAAAGGAGATTGGGCTTCAAGTCGCCTCCTCTAAAACTGAGTCTCTTATCTACGGTTTGTCACAACAACCTTCCGTTACTATCAATGTTGGTCCAGAAACCCTTTCTAGATCGTCCTCTCTGAATTATTTTGGTCTCCCGTTTGGATCAAATGTTAAAAATACTAAAACACTCGTTATTTCGGCGTTGAAAGAAAAGCTTAGAAAATCGTACGGGCTGCTTGCTCGAGATAAAGGCCAGTTTCACAAAATAACCCTAGACAGACTTTACAACGCTTTTTTTGCGTCGCATGTCTTATTCTTGGTTCTTTTATGGAGTTTTTTCCACAATATCTGAGCGGAAGAACATTAAATCTTTATTCTTCCATTTTGCAAATATTTCTGCAATTGCCGCTATGGACTCGCAATCGGTACATTTCGAGTCGATATGGCGTTTTTGATATTTCCTCAAAAATAGGCCAGCTTGTGGATAGGTTCCACAAGCACCGAACAAAAGCTAAGAGCTCTACGGCACTTGTGACGAGGTCGGAAAGGGCAAGAGCCAAGAGCTCATATGGCATGAGCTCTAGCAAAATTCTATGAATCAATAGATTGATTTAAAAGGAAAATCAGAGGCTTAATACCGGTGGGGATTTAAAATAAGAGCTCTGAGACACAAGGTCCTTTTAAATATCAAAATTCATAAAGATCCGATCACCCACTCGTGAGTTAAAAATACTTCATTTTTTTCTAATTTTTCCTCTCCTTTCGCCCCCCCCAGAAGGTCGAATCGGGAAAAAATAACTTAATCAAGTCAATTTGTGCAGGTCCCTGACACGCTTACCAATTTTCATTGTCCTAGCAAATCCAGAAGCAACAAACTCGACAAAGCGTTGGACCCCCCCCCCTAATTCAACCGAAGAGAGCGGATCCAGTCCAGTTACATGAATCACGCATCTACGAAATTTTCTTATTCTACCCACCAAGTTTCATCTCGATCTCTCCACTCTAAGCGTTTTCCAAGATTTCTGTTTTCCCTCTCCAGCTCCCCCCAATGTCACCAGATCTGGTCGGGATTTTAATTGAGATCTCTGAGACATTAGTTCCTTATAAATATTAAATTTCACTAAGATCTGGTCACCCGTTCTTAAGCTAAA
Organism: Artemia franciscana; assembly: GCF_032884065.1. Lineage (NCBI taxonomy): Eukaryota > Metazoa > Arthropoda > Branchiopoda > Anostraca > Artemiidae > Artemia > Artemia franciscana. Next base: position 6,759,865 of record NC_088871.1, read on the forward strand.
AATACCTTAATTTTTCTAATTTTCCCGAACTAACACCCCCCCCCCAACTCCCCCAATGAGAGTGGATCCTTCCAATTATGTCAATCAAGTATCTAGAACTTGTGCTTACTCTTCCCATCAAATTTCATCCCTATTTCTCCACCCTAACTGTTTTCCAAGATTTCCGGTTTCCAAGATTTGTGTTTCCCCCTCCAGCCCCCTATGTCCCTGGATCCGATTCGAAATGAAAATGGAGCATCCGAGAAATAAGATCCTTCTATATATCAAGTTTCATTAAGATCCGATCACCCATTTGTAAGATGGAGAAACCTCAATTTTCACGTTTTCCAAGATTTCCAGTTTTCCTCTCAAACTACCCCCAATGGCACCGGATCTGGTCGTGATTTAGAGATTTGAATAAGAGCTGTGAAGCACAAGATCCTCCTAAACATCAAATTTCATTAAGATCTGTTCACCCGTTTGTAAGTTACAAATGCCTCATATTCTCTAACTTTTCTCAATCCCCCCTCCAAAGAGAGCGGATCCGGTCCGGTTATATCAATCACGTATCTTGGACTTGTGCTTATTCTTCCCACCAAGTTTCATCCTTATATCTCCACTCTAAGTGTTTTCCAAGATTTCCAGTTCCCCCCCAACTCCCCCCAATGACACTGGATGCGGTCGGGATTTAAAATAAGAGATCTATGTTACGAGGTCCTTCTAATTATGAAGTTTCATTAAGATCAAATTACTCCTTCGCAAGTTAAAAATACCTCATTTTTTCTAATTTTTCAGAACTAACCCTCCCCCCAACTCCCTCAAAGAGAGCGCATCCATTCCGGTTATTTCAATCACGTATCTAGGACTTATGCTTAGTTTTTCCACCAAAGTTTCAGCCCGATCACTGCACTCTAAGCGTTTCCCAAGATTTTAGGTTTCCCCCTCCAGCTCCCCCCAAAGTTACCGTATCCGGTCGGAATTTAAAATAAGAGCTCTGAGACACGATATACTTCTAAATATCAAATTTCGTTAAGATCCGATCACCCGTTCGTAAGTTAAAAATACCTCATTTTTATTTTTCCGAATTAACGGTCCCACCACTCCCCCCCCCCCAGATGGTCGAATCGGGGGAACGACTATTTCTAATTTAATCTGGTCTGGTCTCTGATACGCCTGTCAAATTTCATCGTCCTAGCTTATCTGGAAGTGCCTAAACTAGCAAAACCGGGACTTTAATCTTACCCATCAAAAGTTATGAACCTGAGAAAATTTGCTCAATTTTTTAAAGAGGAAGAAACACCGCTAAAACATCAAGGGATCTCAATGAAAATAACGCCATTAGATTCAGCATATCAAAACATTACTGTAGAAATTTTTAGCTCCTGTATAGAAAAATGTGGAATTTTGCATTTTTTGTATGTTTTCCCCAGGTGTGATCGTATCAAACCATTGATTCTAGAAAGATCGGGAGAGGGCTCATTTGATCGTAAATTAAATATTCTAGTGCCTTTTTTAAGAGACCGAAAATATTGGAGGACAGCTAGCCCCTCCTACACACCTTCCCCCCCAAAAAATCGCCGATCAAAATTTTGAGATAACCATTTTGTTCAGCTTAGTAAAAAGAGGATGAATAGACCCCCCACAGTCCACTAGGGAAGAGCTGTAAGCTACGAACTTTGTCAATTGTTTATACATAGTATTGGTTATTGGGTTGTATACAGTCATTTTTCGGGGAGACGGGGAGTCTGACTGGGAGAGTCATGCTTGGGAGGATCTTTCCATAGAAGAATTTTTCATGGGGGAAGGGAATTTTTCACGTAGGGGGAGTTGGATTTCCCGGCATTATTTAAAAAAGCTCAGATATTAAATAAAACAAACAAGTGTTTTCAACTCAGAGTATGGACCAAGATTAAAACTTAAAACGGAACAAAATCATTACGTATATGAGGGCATTTGCCCCCTCCTCAATGCCTCACTCTTTACGCTAAAGTTTTTTTTAGAACTTTTAAAAAGCTCATTATTCTAAACTGCCCTTGTGCTTCAAGAGTCATTCTTAAATAGTGTGAATAAAAGGTCAAACTTCAGCGTAAAGAGCGAGGTATTGAGGAGGGGATAATCAGCCTGATATACGTAATAATTTCTGTTCGTTTAAAATGTCAATGTTGTTCTTTACTTTCAGTTGAAAAGCTTATTTTTTATTCCTTCTAAAAACCAAGGAAGAAACTCGGCAAAATATGTCTCTGCCTCTTTTGCAAAAACATCACATCCTAAACTTTACAGTTCGGGCCGGTCCAGAGCCCTAATCTAAAGAGCCAAACAGAATTTTCAAAAAATTCAGAAATACCTCTTGATTTTGATTAAAATGTCAATGTTGTTCTTTACTTTCAGTTGAAAAGCTTATTTTTTATTCCTTCTAAAAACCAAGGAAGAAACTCGGCAAAATGTGTCTCTGCCTCTTTTGCAAAAACATCACATCCTAAACTTTACAGTTCGGGCCGGTCCAGAGCCCTAATCTAAAGAGCCAAACAGAATTTTCAAAAAATTCAGAAATACCTCTTGATTTTCAGTGAGTGTGCTCTTATACTTCGATATTTGATATTTGGGTCTACTCCGAACTCGATCGAAAAACCAGGAAAAAAAACGAAAAAAGAAAACTTCAGAAACAAAGAAACTTAGACTTTGAGGAAATTCCGAATTCTTATAAACAAAATTTAGATTCAATTACTCTAATTCTTTATGGTTAAAAATAAAACAACAAAGGAAACATAGAGCAAAATAAAAAAATTAAAATATTACAGAAACTTAGAAAATATTACAAAAATTAGGACGAACATTTTGGGTCTAGTGGAAATTCTGTATTTTGACAGGCAGTCAAACAGGCTATGAAAGGTGAACTGTATTCAGAAACTAAACTTCTGGCTGTAAGCAAAGCACTGGACTGTCACAGGCGCCGGTATTTTTATCAGACCCAAGAAATAAACGATCTGAAGAAACCCTAATCCGAAGAATTAAACAAAGTTTTAATGAAAAGCTTCAACAAAACTATGCAATACCTCTTTTTGAGTTCTCAATAACATCTACTCCAAACTGAATAACATCGCCAGAAAATATCTCCCGAGGCACAGATTCCTCAGCACCCTTACTCAGTCGCTGATTATTCACAAATGTTCCATTACTGCTCTTTGTATCTTGGAGGAAGAACTAAAATAAAAGTTTGGAACTCGATACAGCTAAGAAATTTTGAATACCAAACAAAATAACGAATAAAACATAGAGCTAAATAAATAAATGAAAATATCACAGAAATAAAAATATCTAAACTAACAACAGTTACATGACCTTTTTTGTGTCATAAATTCAAGAAAAGTAAAAAATATGTGAACAAGTAAAATTGCCATTCACACTTATTTTTTCATAATCAAGAACCGACTCTATTCAATAACTAGACCTACGTTGCCTGGGCAACGTGAAGTGTTGCGGCAACCTTTGTCCGGCTTTGCCGATTAAAGTGTTGCGAGAGCAACACTTTGGTTTTGTTTCTTCGCTATCGGTTAAATGCTGAAGTTGTCAGCCTATCGAAGCTTTTAAAACAGTATGTTCAAAGAAGAACGCAATCAGTAATCAGATGATCACACCCCAGCGTTGAAAAAACAACAACAAAAGAATATTGAAAGAAAGGACTAAATTGACTTTGCAGCCAGTTGAACATTATCTTTTTCAATCGTAGACATCGTAACGGATGAAAACTAGGAACAATATCTTGTATAATCTAGTTGGTATTAATTATAAAACTATCCGGAGCTTTTCAGGATCAAAATACCATAGATGACATTCTATTAATTATTACGAAACTACCTCATTGTTTTGTATTATCGTTTGTACCCGTTGCGTAACATCTTAATTCTAGGTTACAGTGATTGATAGACCATCGATATGAACTTTCTTACCGACAGATTTACAGGGATCGAATACAATGTGCACCAATTTGGACAAATTTCTAGCCTAAAGTGAACCGATTTTTACTTACAAGTCCCTCTCCCGAGATAGACATCAAGTTCAACCGGAAAGAAATAATGGGTACACCAACAAGCAAAAGTTGCAAACTCCTCATCTCTGAAAATGATTGTAACCTAACAGCCGATTATTACTTACTAGGCCCCTAAATGTCACTTTGCAGCCGGTTGAACTTTATCCTTTTCAATCGTAGACATCGTGACGGATGGAAACTTGGAACATTATCTTATGTAATCTAGTTGGTATTATAAAGCTATCTGTAACTTTTCAGGATCAAAATACCATCAGGGACCCATAAATTTCCTGTAATGACTCGCCATCCAGGATCGCTTATTATTGGATGGCGAGTCATTACAGGAAATTTATGGGTCCCTGATTCCATAGATGTGTACCAATTTGCACAAATTTGTAGCCCCTCGTGAGCCTCCTCTAGCAACCGATTCTTACTTACAAGTCCCTCTCCCGGGATATACATCCAAGTTCACCGGAAACAAATAATTGGTACACCAACTAGAAAAAGTTCCAAACCCCTTGTCGCTGAAGTCATTGTAGCCTAACAGCCGATTATTACTTACAACTCCCCTACATGTCTTACAATCGGGAACCAAGTTGTTCTTACCATCAATTACATCAGAAACAGATAATAGGTTCACCAATCAGCAAAAGTTGCAAACCCCTCATTGCCAAAGATGATTATAAGCTAATAATCGACTGTTGCTTGGAAGTCCCCTACATATCTCACAATTGGTATCGGCCTATTTTTGGTTCAAGTGTGTACCTTACCACTGAAGTTGTCAACCCCTTGAAACTTTCAAACTGGTGTATGTCATGAAGAAATTTTTGTAACAGAAAATGGATGACATATACTTTGATCAGCTCATCAAGGTCTATCGATTGTCATTGAAAAAAAAATTCTATCTGTCTTAGTTCAAAAGTTGACTTTTTTGCCGGAGGCCAACTTTCTAACACCACCACTTAGAAAGGAGCAAAGGATAAGCTCTAATTTCTTTAGCAATGAGAGAACTTTTAAAGTTTAAGAGGTATATCTGATACCATTTCTCTATTGCAATCCCAAGTAGAAAAAAAAGAATGGTAAAGTCAGCTGAAATCACGAACAGAAATGGCTAGAAAAAATAGATGGCAGCACTTTCGGACCCGTGGGAAAATCGCACTTTTTTGTTTCTGTAAATTTTTCTATTTATCACTCAAAGAAGATATATTGGCTGTGGGGCCGGGGAACTACCGCATATATTTAACACTTATAGATTTTAGTCCATCTTCAATTTGAAACTGGTGCCTGCCTGCTTGCCTGCTAGAACGGAGCTTTCCACTCGAAAGCAGAAACATGGTTTGATGAAACGAAAGCTTGGCTGCACAACTTCAGATACTCCTCTCTGACATAGGCTATATAACTCCACTTCACTTCGCACACCATAGGCTCTGGCTCGAGGACAAGCAAAAACCATCCTTTTTGGCCCCAGGCAAGAGTTCTACGGAGCTTTCCAAAATGTAATGTCATATTCATCAATCCGGCCTGAGGTCCACACTTTCCGTAAAAACCGCACAGGTTAGACCCTTACCAGTTTCCAGGAATAAGCTGAGATCGGCGGCATAGGAAAAACAAAAACAAAAAAAAACGGGACAAAACCAAAGTGTTGCTCTCGCAACACAATAAGAGCAAAAAATGTAATATAATATTTCATATATTTTGTACAATGTGTGAAGCTAGATTTACTTGATTTATTAGCATAAGTTATCTTAACCCTCCAGAAAATATCTAGAGACTCAAACTGTTCAATTTTCAACAAAACAAAATATAGTCATAGTTTCCAAATAAAAATAACTTTGCTACTTGTTTGCCATGCTACAAAAATTATATATCATATTTCCAAAAATATTTAACTTTGTTACTTTTCTAACATGCTACAAAAACATATAAAATCTTCCAAATTCTTAATCTTAACCCATCTGTAATAATCCAGAGACTCAACTGTCCATTTTTAGTTCTTTATATAAAATAAAATCATAATTTCCAGAAATATTTAACTGTACTACTTGTCCAACATAATGCAAAAGCATGTAAAATCTTCAAAATTCTTAACCCATCTGTAATAATCCAGAGACTCGACTGTTCATTTTTAATTCTTGATATATATAAAAAAAAATAATAAAATAATAATTTCCAAAAATATTTAACTTTACTATTTGTCCAACATGCTGCAAAAACATATAAAATCTTCAAAATTCTTAACCTTAACCCATCTGTAATAATCCAGATACTCAAACTGTTTATTTTTAATTCTTGATATAAAATAAAATAACATCATAATTTCCAAACAGATTTAACTTTGCTACTTGTCTAATATGCTGCAAAAACATAGAAAATCTTCAAAATTCTTAATCTTAGCCCAGCTGTAAGAATCCAGAGACTCAAATTGTTTATTTTTAATTCTTGATATAAAATAAAATCCTATCATAATTCCAGAAAATATTTAACTTTACTAT